>NW_027468253.1:0-21494 GCF_965363235.1 Mytilus galloprovincialis | reverse complement strand
TTTACATATGTGGTTAAATTTTCGGGGTACGAAGTGTGATTCATTTTTCCGTAATTTAGCAAACCCCGAGAATCCTTTTGCGATGTGGCTCCTCATGGTAAAAAATCCCATTTTTAACACAATAAGTTCTTTGAAATTTTAATACTTTGAACACATTTAATAGCTCCATGGTTTTTACACATTTATTCTGTGTTCCCCTACTTTCTAAATTAACACTAATGGTTCAGCTCAGTCATTTGTTTATCATAGAAATGTGTCAAATATCACTACACAGAGATTTTTTGTTTACACGTGACTTTTGTGTTCCTCATTTCAAGGCGCATTAGGGGTATTGTCCCATATTGAAATCCATAGTTCTGATTTTTCCAAATATTTTTAGGTGATCTTCATCGGTATGACATTCTGAATAAATCTGTGTATTTTTGTCCATTTCTGAAAAAAAATAAAGTCGTTTCAGCACTATATGGCAATGACACTTTTATCGCTATATTCATTTATTCTTAATACAACGTGTATGTATAATTAATTTCTTCCAGTATACCTTTACTAGTCAAAACAAGGACAAAACTTCTGATGATAACCTTAAATTACAATATACAGACCCTGTTAAAGCATTCCATAACATTTTCCTGTGTCTTAAAGTGCATTTTGACAGAGAAATTATGCAAAAATGTAGATTTCATAAAAAAAAACCCACCAAAATAACTATTCTTACTAGTAGACATCTGGTATATAATACTATGAAAACCCCTCAAAACTACTGGGAAAGTCATTCTTATTATGTAATTAGAGTGCAATGAAGTGCAAATTTTCAAAACTTGTCCATTCACATAATTCTATTTAAGAAAAAAAGGCTTTTTACATGTATTTTAGTGAAAACCCTTTCTCAGTGAGAAATCCACATGAGGTATTATAGGAAACATTGTGACATCACACGTATTATGGCGTCATTAAATAACGACAGATCAAAATAGTGCTAAATAGAGTTTGCAGTGTTACATGAGAATCAGTTGCCGCAAGATTTAACTCGAAATGTTGAGTCGAAAAGATCAGTAACCAAGCCTTTTCATTTAATAGCAAGACCATAGCAACAGTTTTCATATAAGCATATTTATAACATACCGACTGTAATTTCATTTGCACAAATACCATAAATAAATAATTTAGAGCTTACCTAATAAATCAAAATGCTTACCAGTTATTCAGGACTTTTTAAAACCTTTAGTTTGCCATCTCATGTTTAATAGTAATGATATGTCTGGAACTGAAATAAGACAAAAATTTTACTCAGGCTGTGTTATCATTTAATTTAAGTACATAAGTATTATCGAGAGAGAAAAATCTAATACTTGAAAGTTTCATCACAAAGAAAGAAAAATGCCTCTCCCTTGTGGCTTAGCCACCTTCATTTAAACTGTTTATATTAGAAGCAATGGGTAGTATCTAACTAGCTTAATACATGTAGTTGAATAGCAATATTGTTTTCAAGAGGATTGGCCCTCCCCCTTTTTCACTGAGAAATGACAATATCTTGTGTTTGCTCGTGTGCATTAACAATAGTAATACATGATTTTCTTAATACATGTACAAGGTTTTTTTTCTGTTTATTTGCATATGATATCTACTGACCAGGGTCAAATCATTGTATAAAAGCATGTGATGATGTATCTCACTTTACTCGTGTGAAGTGTGTTATCTCCCTTGATTATCAGCTATTCCTGCAGACCAGAGTGATAATTACATAACAAAGACTATATTGTGTCATGTTTACTTACAATTAATTCATATTACATGTAAGTTTTCCTGCCTTTTTCAATTGAATAAACAATTCCTTTCGGATCTCTCGGGGTAAACAAAGTTATGATTGTGCCTAAAAAAAGTGTTCAGCCCCGTGCCAGTAACGATTTTAAAAGCGAAAAATTCATTGAATTTTTGCTGTTCTTTATCAATAATATTTATCTTTAATCATTTATGATAACTAGGTATAAATAAAAAACTACTAACCATCATTTTCACAATTTTCTGTGGTGTACAAGGTGAAATTATCTTAAGATATCTCTGGATCTTGTCTTAGAAGATGGGGCAATATGCGCAATTGTTTCTCCATAGGCCGTAATGGTAACGTTTTCTTCTGTTGCTCAGCCCATATCGTAAACTTGTATATGTATGATGGCTTGTTTCGAAGCTGAGACATTTTTACATATGTGGTTAAATTTTCGGGGTACGAAGTGTGATTCATTTTTCCGTAATTTAGCAAACCCCGAGAATCCTTTTGCGATGTGGCTCCTCATGGTAAAAAATCCCATTTTTAACACAATAAGTTCTTTGAAATTTTAATACTTTGAACACATTTAATAGCTCCATGGTTTTTACACATTTATTCTGTGTTCCCCTACTTTCTAAATTAACACTAATGGTTCAGCTCAGTCATTTGTTTATCATAGAAATGTGTCAAATATCACTACACAGAGATTTTTTGTTTACACGTGACTTTTGTGTTCCTCATTTCAAGGCGCATTAGGGGTATTGTCCCATATTGAAATCCATAGTTCTGATTTTTCCAAATATTTTTAGGTGATCTTCATCGGTATGACATTCTGAATAAATCTGTGTATTTTTGTCCATTTCTGAAAAAAAATAAAGTCGTTTCAGCACTATATGGCAATGACACTTTTATCGCTATATTCATTTATTCTTAATACAACGTGTATGTATAATTAATTTCTTCCAGTATACCTTTACTAGTCAAAACAAGGACAAAACTTCTGATGATAACCTTAAATTACAATATACAGACCCTGTTAAAGCATTCCATAACATTTTCCTGTGTCTTAAAGTGCATTTTGACAGAGAAATTATGCAAAAATGTAGATTTCATAAAAAAAAACCCACCAAAATAACTATTCTTACTAGTAGACATCTGGTATATAATACTATGAAAACCCCTCAAAACTACTGGGAAAGTCATTCTTATTATGTAATTAGAGTGCAATGAAGTGCAAATTTTCAAAACTTGTCCATTCACATAATTCTATTTAAGAAAAAAAGGCTTTTTACATGTATTTTAGTGAAAACCCTTTCTCAGTGAGAAATCCACATGAGGTATTATAGGAAACATTGTGACATCACACGTATTATGGCGTCATTAAATAACGACAGATCAAAATAGTGCTAAATAGAGTTTGCAGTGTTACATGAGAATCAGTTGCCGCAAGATTTAACTCGAAATGTTGAGTCGAAAAGATCAGTAACCAAGCCTTTTCATTTAATAGCAAGACCATAGCAACAGTTTTCATATAAGCATATTTATAACATACCGACTGTAATTTCATTTGCACAAATACCATAAATAAATAATTTAGAGCTTACCTAATAAATCAAAATGCTTACCAGTTATTCAGGACTTTTTAAAACCTTTAGTTTGCCATCTCATGTTTAATAGTAATGATATGTCTGGAACTGAAATAAGACAAAAATTTTACTCAGGCTGTGTTATCATTTAATTTAAGTACATAAGTATTATCGAGAGAGAAAAATCTAATACTTGAAAGTTTCATCACAAAGAAAGAAAAATGCCTCTCCCTTGTGGCTTAGCCACCTTCATTTAAACTGTTTATATTAGAAGCAATGGGTAGTATCTAACTAGCTTAATACATGTAGTTGAATAGCAATATTGTTTTCAAGAGGATTGGCCCTCCCCCTTTTTCACTGAGAAATGACAATATCTTGTGTTTGCTCGTGTGCATTAACAATAGTAATACATGATTTTCTTAATACATGTACAAGGTTTTTTTTCTGTTTATTTGCATATGATATCTACTGACCAGGGTCAAATCATTGTATAAAAGCATGTGATGATGTATCTCACTTTACTCGTGTGAAGTGTGTTATCTCCCTTGATTATCAGCTATTCCTGCAGACCAGAGTGATAATTACATAACAAAGACTATATTGTGTCATGTTTACTTACAATTAATTCATATTACATGTAAGTTTTCCTGCCTTTTTCAATTGAATAAACAATTCCTTTCGGATCTCTCGGGGTAAACAAAGTTATGATTGTGCCTAAAAAAAGTGTTCAGCCCCGTGCCAGTAACGATTTTAAAAGCGAAAAATTCATTGAATTTTTGCTGTTCTTTATCAATAATATTTATCTTTAATCATTTATGATAACTAGGTATAAATAAAAAACTACTAACCATCATTTTCACAATTTTCTGTGGTGTACAAGGTGAAATTATCTTAAGATATCTCTGGATCTTGTCTTAGAAGATATTGAAATCCATAGTTCTGATTTTTCCAAATATTTTTAGGTGATCTTCATCGGTATGACATTCTGAATAAATCTGTGTATTTTTGTCCATTTCTGAAAAAAAATAAAGTCGTTTCAGCACTATATGGCAATGACACTTTTATCGCTATATTCATTTATTCTTAATACAACGTGTATGTATAATTAATTTCTTCCAGTATACCTTTACTAGTCAAAACAAGGACAAAACTTCTGATGATAACCTTAAATTACAATATACAGACCCTGTTAAAGCATTCCATAACATTTTCCTGTGTCTTAAAGTGCATTTTGACAGAGAAATTATGCAAAAATGTAGATTTCATAAAAAAAAACCCACCAAAATAACTATTCTTACTAGTAGACATCTGGTATATAATACTATGAAAACCCCTCAAAACTACTGGGAAAGTCATTCTTATTATGTAATTAGAGTGCAATGAAGTGCAAATTTTCAAAACTTGTCCATTCACATAATTCTATTTAAGAAAAAAAGGCTTTTTACATGTATTTTAGTGAAAACCCTTTCTCAGTGAGAAATCCACATGAGGTATTATAGGAAACATTGTGACATCACACGTATTATGGCGTCATTAAATAACGACAGATCAAAATAGTGCTAAATAGAGTTTGCAGTGTTACATGAGAATCAGTTGCCGCAAGATTTAACTCGAAATGTTGAGTCGAAAAGATCAGTAACCAAGCCTTTTCATTTAATAGCAAGACCATAGCAACAGTTTTCATATAAGCATATTTATAACATACCGACTGTAATTTCATTTGCACAAATACCATAAATAAATAATTTAGAGCTTACCTAATAAATCAAAATGCTTACCAGTTATTCAGGACTTTTTAAAACCTTTAGTTTGCCATCTCATGTTTAATAGTAATGATATGTCTGGAACTGAAATAAGACAAAAATTTTACTCAGGCTGTGTTATCATTTAATTTAAGTACATAAGTATTATCGAGAGAGAAAAATCTAATACTTGAAAGTTTCATCACAAAGAAAGAAAAATGCCTCTCCCTTGTGGCTTAGCCACCTTCATTTAAACTGTTTATATTAGAAGCAATGGGTAGTATCTAACTAGCTTAATACATGTAGTTGAATAGCAATATTGTTTTCAAGAGGATTGGCCCTCCCCCTTTTTCACTGAGAAATGACAATATCTTGTGTTTGCTCGTGTGCATTAACAATAGTAATACATGATTTTCTTAATACATGTACAAGGTTTTTTTTCTGTTTATTTGCATATGATATCTACTGACCAGGGTCAAATCATTGTATAAAAGCATGTGATGATGTATCTCACTTTACTCGTGTGAAGTGTGTTATCTCCCTTGATTATCAGCTATTCCTGCAGACCAGAGTGATAATTACATAACAAAGACTATATTGTGTCATGTTTACTTACAATTAATTCATATTACATGTAAGTTTTCCTGCCTTTTTCAATTGAATAAACAATTCCTTTCGGATCTCTCGGGGTAAACAAAGTTATGATTGTGCCTAAAAAAAGTGTTCAGCCCCGTGCCAGTAACGATTTTAAAAGCGAAAAATTCATTGAATTTTTGCTGTTCTTTATCAATAATATTTATCTTTAATCATTTATGATAACTAGGTATAAATAAAAAACTACTAACCATCATTTTCACAATTTTCTGTGGTGTACAAGGTGAAATTATCTTAAGATATCTCTGGATCTTGTCTTAGAAGATGGGGCAATATGCGCAATTGTTTCTCCATAGGCCGTAATGGTAACGTTTTCTTCTGTTGCTCAGCCCATATCGTAAACTTGTATATGTATGATGGCTTGTTTCGAAGCTGAGACATTTTTACATATGTGGTTAAATTTTCGGGGTACGAAGTGTGATTCATTTTTCCGTAATTTAGCAAACCCCGAGAATCCTTTTGCGATGTGGCTCCTCATGGTAAAAAATCCCATTTTTAACACAATAAGTTCTTTGAAATTTTAATACTTTGAACACATTTAATAGCTCCATGGTTTTTACACATTTATTCTGTGTTCCCCTACTTTCTAAATTAACACTAATGGTTCAGCTCAGTCATTTGTTTATCATAGAAATGTGTCAAATATCACTACACAGAGATTTTTTGTTTACACGTGACTTTTGTGTTCCTCATTTCAAGGCGCATTAGGGGTATTGTCCCATATTGAAATCCATAGTTCTGATTTTTCCAAATATTTTTAGGTGATCTTCATCGGTATGACATTCTGAATAAATCTGTGTATTTTTGTCCATTTCTGAAAAAAAATAAAGTCGTTTCAGCACTATATGGCAATGACACTTTTATCGCTATATTCATTTATTCTTAATACAACGTGTATGTATAATTAATTTCTTCCAGTATACCTTTACTAGTCAAAACAAGGACAAAACTTCTGATGATAACCTTAAATTACAATATACAGACCCTGTTAAAGCATTCCATAACATTTTCCTGTGTCTTAAAGTGCATTTTGACAGAGAAATTATGCAAAAATGTAGATTTCATAAAAAAAAACCCACCAAAATAACTATTCTTACTAGTAGACATCTGGTATATAATACTATGAAAACCCCTCAAAACTACTGGGAAAGTCATTCTTATTATGTAATTAGAGTGCAATGAAGTGCAAATTTTCAAAACTTGTCCATTCACATAATTCTATTTAAGAAAAAAAGGCTTTTTACATGTATTTTAGTGAAAACCCTTTCTCAGTGAGAAATCCACATGAGGTATTATAGGAAACATTGTGACATCACACGTATTATGGCGTCATTAAATAACGACAGATCAAAATAGTGCTAAATAGAGTTTGCAGTGTTACATGAGAATCAGTTGCCGCAAGATTTAACTCGAAATGTTGAGTCGAAAAGATCAGTAACCAAGCCTTTTCATTTAATAGCAAGACCATAGCAACAGTTTTCATATAAGCATATTTATAACATACCGACTGTAATTTCATTTGCACAAATACCATAAATAAATAATTTAGAGCTTACCTAATAAATCAAAATGCTTACCAGTTATTCAGGACTTTTTAAAACCTTTAGTTTGCCATCTCATGTTTAATAGTAATGATATGTCTGGAACTGAAATAAGACAAAAATTTTACTCAGGCTGTGTTATCATTTAATTTAAGTACATAAGTATTATCGAGAGAGAAAAATCTAATACTTGAAAGTTTCATCACAAAGAAAGAAAAATGCCTCTCCCTTGTGGCTTAGCCACCTTCATTTAAACTGTTTATATTAGAAGCAATGGGTAGTATCTAACTAGCTTAATACATGTAGTTGAATAGCAATATTGTTTTCAAGAGGATTGGCCCTCCCCCTTTTTCACTGAGAAATGACAATATCTTGTGTTTGCTCGTGTGCATTAACAATAGTAATACATGATTTTCTTAATACATGTACAAGGTTTTTTTTCTGTTTATTTGCATATGATATCTACTGACCAGGGTCAAATCATTGTATAAAAGCATGTGATGATGTATCTCACTTTACTCGTGTGAAGTGTGTTATCTCCCTTGATTATCAGCTATTCCTGCAGACCAGAGTGATAATTACATAACAAAGACTATATTGTGTCATGTTTACTTACAATTAATTCATATTACATGTAAGTTTTCCTGCCTTTTTCAATTGAATAAACAATTCCTTTCGGATCTCTCGGGGTAAACAAAGTTATGATTGTGCCTAAAAAAAGTGTTCAGCCCCGTGCCAGTAACGATTTTAAAAGCGAAAAATTCATTGAATTTTTGCTGTTCTTTATCAATAATATTTATCTTTAATCATTTATGATAACTAGGTATAAATAAAAAACTACTAACCATCATTTTCACAATTTTCTGTGGTGTACAAGGTGAAATTATCTTAAGATATCTCTGGATCTTGTCTTAGAAGATGGGGCAATATGCGCAATTGTTTCTCCATAGGCCGTAATGGTAACGTTTTCTTCTGTTGCTCAGCCCATATCGTAAACTTGTATATGTATGATGGCTTGTTTCGAAGCTGAGACATTTTTACATATGTGGTTAAATTTTCGGGGTACGAAGTGTGATTCATTTTTCCGTAATTTAGCAAACCCCGAGAATCCTTTTGCGATGTGGCTCCTCATGGTAAAAAATCCCATTTTTAACACAATAAGTTCTTTGAAATTTTAATACTTTGAACACATTTAATAGCTCCATGGTTTTTACACATTTATTCTGTGTTCCCCTACTTTCTAAATTAACACTAATGGTTCAGCTCAGTCATTTGTTTATCATAGAAATGTGTCAAATATCACTACACAGAGATTTTTTGTTTACACGTGACTTTTGTGTTCCTCATTTCAAGGCGCATTAGGGGTATTGTCCCATATTGAAATCCATAGTTCTGATTTTTCCAAATATTTTTAGGTGATCTTCATCGGTATGACATTCTGAATAAATCTGTGTATTTTTGTCCATTTCTGAAAAAAAATAAAGTCGTTTCAGCACTATATGGCAATGACACTTTTATCGCTATATTCATTTATTCTTAATACAACGTGTATGTATAATTAATTTCTTCCAGTATACCTTTACTAGTCAAAACAAGGACAAAACTTCTGATGATAACCTTAAATTACAATATACAGACCCTGTTAAAGCATTCCATAACATTTTCCTGTGTCTTAAAGTGCATTTTGACAGAGAAATTATGCAAAAATGTAGATTTCATAAAAAAAAACCCACCAAAATAACTATTCTTACTAGTAGACATCTGGTATATAATACTATGAAAACCCCTCAAAACTACTGGGAAAGTCATTCTTATTATGTAATTAGAGTGCAATGAAGTGCAAATTTTCAAAACTTGTCCATTCACATAATTCTATTTAAGAAAAAAAGGCTTTTTACATGTATTTTAGTGAAAACCCTTTCTCAGTGAGAAATCCACATGAGGTATTATAGGAAACATTGTGACATCACACGTATTATGGCGTCATTAAATAACGACAGATCAAAATAGTGCTAAATAGAGTTTGCAGTGTTACATGAGAATCAGTTGCCGCAAGATTTAACTCGAAATGTTGAGTCGAAAAGATCAGTAACCAAGCCTTTTCATTTAATAGCAAGACCATAGCAACAGTTTTCATATAAGCATATTTATAACATACCGACTGTAATTTCATTTGCACAAATACCATAAATAAATAATTTAGAGCTTACCTAATAAATCAAAATGCTTACCAGTTATTCAGGACTTTTTAAAACCTTTAGTTTGCCATCTCATGTTTAATAGTAATGATATGTCTGGAACTGAAATAAGACAAAAATTTTACTCAGGCTGTGTTATCATTTAATTTAAGTACATAAGTATTATCGAGAGAGAAAAATCTAATACTTGAAAGTTTCATCACAAAGAAAGAAAAATGCCTCTCCCTTGTGGCTTAGCCACCTTCATTTAAACTGTTTATATTAGAAGCAATGGGTAGTATCTAACTAGCTTAATACATGTAGTTGAATAGCAATATTGTTTTCAAGAGGATTGGCCCTCCCCCTTTTTCACTGAGAAATGACAATATCTTGTGTTTGCTCGTGTGCATTAACAATAGTAATACATGATTTTCTTAATACATGTACAAGGTTTTTTTTCTGTTTATTTGCATATGATATCTACTGACCAGGGTCAAATCATTGTATAAAAGCATGTGATGATGTATCTCACTTTACTCGTGTGAAGTGTGTTATCTCCCTTGATTATCAGCTATTCCTGCAGACCAGAGTGATAATTACATAACAAAGACTATATTGTGTCATGTTTACTTACAATTAATTCATATTACATGTAAGTTTTCCTGCCTTTTTCAATTGAATAAACAATTCCTTTCGGATCTCTCGGGGTAAACAAAGTTATGATTGTGCCTAAAAAAAGTGTTCAGCCCCGTGCCAGTAACGATTTTAAAAGCGAAAAATTCATTGAATTTTTGCTGTTCTTTATCAATAATATTTATCTTTAATCATTTATGATAACTAGGTATAAATAAAAAACTACTAACCATCATTTTCACAATTTTCTGTGGTGTACAAGGTGAAATTATCTTAAGATATCTCTGGATCTTGTCTTAGAAGATGGGGCAATATGCGCAATTGTTTCTCCATAGGCCGTAATGGTAACGTTTTCTTCTGTTGCTCAGCCCATATCGTAAACTTGTATATGTATGATGGCTTGTTTCGAAGCTGAGACATTTTTACATATGTGGTTAAATTTTCGGGGTACGAAGTGTGATTCATTTTTCCGTAATTTAGCAAACCCCGAGAATCCTTTTGCGATGTGGCTCCTCATGGTAAAAAATCCCATTTTTAACACAATAAGTTCTTTGAAATTTTAATACTTTGAACACATTTAATAGCTCCATGGTTTTTACACATTTATTCTGTGTTCCCCTACTTTCTAAATTAACACTAATGGTTCAGCTCAGTCATTTGTTTATCATAGAAATGTGTCAAATATCACTACACAGAGATTTTTTGTTTACACGTGACTTTTGTGTTCCTCATTTCAAGGCGCATTAGGGGTATTGTCCCATATTGAAATCCATAGTTCTGATTTTTCCAAATATTTTTAGGTGATCTTCATCGGTATGACATTCTGAATAAATCTGTGTATTTTTGTCCATTTCTGAAAAAAAATAAAGTCGTTTCAGCACTATATGGCAATGACACTTTTATCGCTATATTCATTTATTCTTAATACAACGTGTATGTATAATTAATTTCTTCCAGTATACCTTTACTAGTCAAAACAAGGACAAAACTTCTGATGATAACCTTAAATTACAATATACAGACCCTGTTAAAGCATTCCATAACATTTTCCTGTGTCTTAAAGTGCATTTTGACAGAGAAATTATGCAAAAATGTAGATTTCATAAAAAAAAACCCACCAAAATAACTATTCTTACTAGTAGACATCTGGTATATAATACTATGAAAACCCCTCAAAACTACTGGGAAAGTCATTCTTATTATGTAATTAGAGTGCAATGAAGTGCAAATTTTCAAAACTTGTCCATTCACATAATTCTATTTAAGAAAAAAAGGCTTTTTACATGTATTTTAGTGAAAACCCTTTCTCAGTGAGAAATCCACATGAGGTATTATAGGAAACATTGTGACATCACACGTATTATGGCGTCATTAAATAACGACAGATCAAAATAGTGCTAAATAGAGTTTGCAGTGTTACATGAGAATCAGTTGCCGCAAGATTTAACTCGAAATGTTGAGTCGAAAAGATCAGTAACCAAGCCTTTTCATTTAATAGCAAGACCATAGCAACAGTTTTCATATAAGCATATTTATAACATACCGACTGTAATTTCATTTGCACAAATACCATAAATAAATAATTTAGAGCTTACCTAATAAATCAAAATGCTTACCAGTTATTCAGGACTTTTTAAAACCTTTAGTTTGCCATCTCATGTTTAATAGTAATGATATGTCTGGAACTGAAATAAGACAAAAATTTTACTCAGGCTGTGTTATCATTTAATTTAAGTACATAAGTATTATCGAGAGAGAAAAATCTAATACTTGAAAGTTTCATCACAAAGAAAGAAAAATGCCTCTCCCTTGTGGCTTAGCCACCTTCATTTAAACTGTTTATATTAGAAGCAATGGGTAGTATCTAACTAGCTTAATACATGTAGTTGAATAGCAATATTGTTTTCAAGAGGATTGGCCCTCCCCCTTTTTCACTGAGAAATGACAATATCTTGTGTTTGCTCGTGTGCATTAACAATAGTAATACATGATTTTCTTAATACATGTACAAGGTTTTTTTTCTGTTTATTTGCATATGATATCTACTGACCAGGGTCAAATCATTGTATAAAAGCATGTGATGATGTATCTCACTTTACTCGTGTGAAGTGTGTTATCTCCCTTGATTATCAGCTATTCCTGCAGACCAGAGTGATAATTACATAACAAAGACTATATTGTGTCATGTTTACTTACAATTAATTCATATTACATGTAAGTTTTCCTGCCTTTTTCAATTGAATAAACAATTCCTTTCGGATCTCTCGGGGTAAACAAAGTTATGATTGTGCCTAAAAAAAGTGTTCAGCCCCGTGCCAGTAACGATTTTAAAAGCGAAAAATTCATTGAATTTTTGCTGTTCTTTATCAATAATATTTATCTTTAATCATTTATGATAACTAGGTATAAATAAAAAACTACTAACCATCATTTTCACAATTTTCTGTGGTGTACAAGGTGAAATTATCTTAAGATATCTCTGGATCTTGTCTTAGAAGATGGGGCAATATGCGCAATTGTTTCTCCATAGGCCGTAATGGTAACGTTTTCTTCTGTTGCTCAGCCCATATCGTAAACTTGTATATGTATGATGGCTTGTTTCGAAGCTGAGACATTTTTACATATGTGGTTAAATTTTCGGGGTACGAAGTGTGATTCATTTTTCCGTAATTTAGCAAACCCCGAGAATCCTTTTGCGATGTGGCTCCTCATGGTAAAAAATCCCATTTTTAACACAATAAGTTCTTTGAAATTTTAATACTTTGAACACATTTAATAGCTCCATGGTTTTTACACATTTATTCTGTGTTCCCCTACTTTCTAAATTAACACTAATGGTTCAGCTCAGTCATTTGTTTATCATAGAAATGTGTCAAATATCACTACACAGAGATTTTTTGTTTACACGTGACTTTTGTGTTCCTCATTTCAAGGCGCATTAGGGGTATTGTCCCATATTGAAATCCATAGTTCTGATTTTTCCAAATATTTTTAGGTGATCTTCATCGGTATGACATTCTGAATAAATCTGTGTATTTTTGTCCATTTCTGAAAAAAAATAAAGTCGTTTCAGCACTATATGGCAATGACACTTTTATCGCTATATTCATTTATTCTTAATACAACGTGTATGTATAATTAATTTCTTCCAGTATACCTTTACTAGTCAAAACAAGGACAAAACTTCTGATGATAACCTTAAATTACAATATACAGACCCTGTTAAAGCATTCCATAACATTTTCCTGTGTCTTAAAGTGCATTTTGACAGAGAAATTATGCAAAAATGTAGATTTCATAAAAAAAAACCCACCAAAATAACTATTCTTACTAGTAGACATCTGGTATATAATACTATGAAAACCCCTCAAAACTACTGGGAAAGTCATTCTTATTATGTAATTAGAGTGCAATGAAGTGCAAATTTTCAAAACTTGTCCATTCACATAATTCTATTTAAGAAAAAAAGGCTTTTTACATGTATTTTAGTGAAAACCCTTTCTCAGTGAGAAATCCACATGAGGTATTATAGGAAACATTGTGACATCACACGTATTATGGCGTCATTAAATAACGACAGATCAAAATAGTGCTAAATAGAGTTTGCAGTGTTACATGAGAATCAGTTGCCGCAAGATTTAACTCGAAATGTTGAGTCGAAAAGATCAGTAACCAAGCCTTTTCATTTAATAGCAAGACCATAGCAACAGTTTTCATATAAGCATATTTATAACATACCGACTGTAATTTCATTTGCACAAATACCATAAATAAATAATTTAGAGCTTACCTAATAAATCAAAATGCTTACCAGTTATTCAGGACTTTTTAAAACCTTTAGTTTGCCATCTCATGTTTAATAGTAATGATATGTCTGGAACTGAAATAAGACAAAAATTTTACTCAGGCTGTGTTATCATTTAATTTAAGTACATAAGTATTATCGAGAGAGAAAAATCTAATACTTGAAAGTTTCATCACAAAGAAAGAAAAATGCCTCTCCCTTGTGGCTTAGCCACCTTCATTTAAACTGTTTATATTAGAAGCAATGGGTAGTATCTAACTAGCTTAATACATGTAGTTGAATAGCAATATTGTTTTCAAGAGGATTGGCCCTCCCCCTTTTTCACTGAGAAATGACAATATCTTGTGTTTGCTCGTGTGCATTAACAATAGTAATACATGATTTTCTTAATACATGTACAAGGTTTTTTTTCTGTTTATTTGCATATGATATCTACTGACCAGGGTCAAATCATTGTATAAAAGCATGTGATGATGTATCTCACTTTACTCGTGTGAAGTGTGTTATCTCCCTTGATTATCAGCTATTCCTGCAGACCAGAGTGATAATTACATAACAAAGACTATATTGTGTCATGTTTACTTACAATTAATTCATATTACATGTAAGTTTTCCTGCCTTTTTCAATTGAATAAACAATTCCTTTCGGATCTCTCGGGGTAAACAAAGTTATGATTGTGCCTAAAAAAAGTGTTCAGCCCCGTGCCAGTAACGATTTTAAAAGCGAAAAATTCATTGAATTTTTGCTGTTCTTTATCAATAATATTTATCTTTAATCATTTATGATAACTAGGTATAAATAAAAAACTACTAACCATCATTTTCACAATTTTCTGTGGTGTACAAGGTGAAATTATCTTAAGATATCTCTGGATCTTGTCTTAGAAGATGGGGCAATATGCGCAATTGTTTCTCCATAGGCCGTAATGGTAACGTTTTCTTCTGTTGCTCAGCCCATATCGTAAACTTGTATATGTATGATGGCTTGTTTCGAAGCTGAGACATTTTTACATATGTGGTTAAATTTTCGGGGTACGAAGTGTGATTCATTTTTCCGTAATTTAGCAAACCCCGAGAATCCTTTTGCGATGTGGCTCCTCATGGTAAAAAATCCCATTTTTAACACAATAAGTTCTTTGAAATTTTAATACTTTGAACACATTTAATAGCTCCATGGTTTTTACACATTTATTCTGTGTTCCCCTACTTTCTAAATTAACACTAATGGTTCAGCTCAGTCATTTGTTTATCATAGAAATGTGTCAAATATCACTACACAGAGATTTTTTGTTTACACGTGACTTTTGTGTTCCTCATTTCAAGGCGCATTAGGGGTATTGTCCCATATTGAAATCCATAGTTCTGATTTTTCCAAATATTTTTAGGTGATCTTCATCGGTATGACATTCTGAATAAATCTGTGTATTTTTGTCCATTTCTGAAAAAAAATAAAGTCGTTTCAGCACTATATGGCAATGACACTTTTATCGCTATATTCATTTATTCTTAATACAACGTGTATGTATAATTAATTTCTTCCAGTATACCTTTACTAGTCAAAACAAGGACAAAACTTCTGATGATAACCTTAAATTACAATATACAGACCCTGTTAAAGCATTCCATAACATTTTCCTGTGTCTTAAAGTGCATTTTGACAGAGAAATTATGCAAAAATGTAGATTTCATAAAAAAAAACCCACCAAAATAACTATTCTTACTAGTAGACATCTGGTATATAATACTATGAAAACCCCTCAAAACTACTGGGAAAGTCATTCTTATTATGTAATTAGAGTGCAATGAAGTGCAAATTTTCAAAACTTGTCCATTCACATAATTCTATTTAAGAAAAAAAGGCTTTTTACATGTATTTTAGTGAAAACCCTTTCTCAGTGAGAAATCCACATGAGGTATTATAGGAAACATTGTGACATCACACGTATTATGGCGTCATTAAATAACGACAGATCAAAATAGTGCTAAATAGAGTTTGCAGTGTTACATGAGAATCAGTTGCCGCAAGATTTAACTCGAAATGTTGAGTCGAAAAGATCAGTAACCAAGCCTTTTCATTTAATAGCAAGACCATAGCAACAGTTTTCATATAAGCATATTTATAACATACCGACTGTAATTTCATTTGCACAAATACCATAAATAAATAATTTAGAGCTTACCTAATAAATCAAAATGCTTACCAGTTATTCAGGACTTTTTAAAACCTTTAGTTTGCCATCTCATGTTTAATAGTAATGATATGTCTGGAACTGAAATAAGACAAAAATTTTACTCAGGCTGTGTTATCATTTAATTTAAGTACATAAGTATTATCGAGAGAGAAAAATCTAATACTTGAAAGTTTCATCACAAAGAAAGAAAAATGCCTCTCCCTTGTGGCTTAGCCACCTTCATTTAAACTGTTTATATTAGAAGCAATGGGTAGTATCTAACTAGCTTAATACATGTAGTTGAATAGCAATATTGTTTTCAAGAGGATTGGCCCTCCCCCTTTTTCACTGAGAAATGACAATATCTTGTGTTTGCTCGTGTGCATTAACAATAGTAATACATGATTTTCTTAATACATGTACAAGGTTTTTTTTCTGTTTATTTGCATATGATATCTACTGACCAGGGTCAAATCATTGTATAAAAGCATGTGATGATGTATCTCACTTTACTCGTGTGAAGTGTGTTATCTCCCTTGATTATCAGCTATTCCTGCAGACCAGAGTGATAATTACATAACAAAGACTATATTGTGTCATGTTTACTTACAATTAATTCATATTACATGTAAGTTTTCCTGCCTTTTTCAATTGAATAAACAATTCCTTTCGGATCTCTCGGGGTAAACAAAGTTATGATTGTGCCTAAAAAAAGTGTTCAGCCCCGTGCCAGTAACGATTTTAAAAGCGAAAAATTCATTGAATTTTTGCTGTTCTTTATCAATAATATTTATCTTTAATCATTTATGATAACTAGGTATAAATAAAAAACTACTAACCATCATTTTCACAATTTTCTGTGGTGTACAAGGTGAAATTATCTTAAGATATCTCTGGATCTTGTCTTAGAAGATGGGGCAATATGCGCAATTGTTTCTCCATAGGCCGTAATGGTAACGTTTTCTTCTGTTGCTCAGCCCATATCGTAAACTTGTATATGTATGATGGCTTGTTTCGAAGCTGAGACATTTTTACATATGTGGTTAAATTTTCGGGGTACGAAGTGTGATTCATTTTTCCGTAATTTAGCAAACCCCGAGAATCCTTTTGCGATGTGGCTCCTCATGGTAAAAAATCCCATTTTTAACACAATAAGTTCTTTGAAATTTTAATACTTTGAACACATTTAATAGCTCCATGGTTTTTACACATTTATTCTGTGTTCCCCTACTTTCTAAATTAACACTAATGGTTCAGCTCAGTCATTTGTTTATCATAGAAATGTGTCAAATATCACTACACAGAGATTTTTTGTTTACACGTGACTTTTGTGTTCCTCATTTCAAGGCGCATTAGGGGTATTGTCCCATATTGAAATCCATAGTTCTGATTTTTCCAAATATTTTTAGGTGATCTTCATCGGTATGACATTCTGAATAAATCTGTGTATTTTTGTCCATTTCTGAAAAAAAATAAAGTCGTTTCAGCACTATATGGCAATGACACTTTTATCGCTATATTCATTTATTCTTAATACAACGTGTATGTATAATTAATTTCTTCCAGTATACCTTTACTAGTCAAAACAAGGACAAAACTTCTGATGATAACCTTAAATTACAATATACAGACCCTGTTAAAGCATTCCATAACATTTTCCTGTGTCTTAAAGTGCATTTTGACAGAGAAATTATGCAAAAATGTAGATTTCATAAAAAAAAACCCACCAAAATAACTATTCTTACTAGTAGACATCTGGTATATAATACTATGAAAACCCCTCAAAACTACTGGGAAAGTCATTCTTATTATGTAATTAGAGTGCAATGAAGTGCAAATTTTCAAAACTTGTCCATTCACATAATTCTATTTAAGAAAAAAAGGCTTTTTACATGTATTTTAGTGAAAACCCTTTCTCAGTGAGAAATCCACATGAGGTATTATAGGAAACATTGTGACATCACACGTATTATGGCGTCATTAAATAACGACAGATCAAAATAGTGCTAAATAGAGTTTGCAGTGTTACATGAGAATCAGTTGCCGCAAGATTTAACTCGAAATGTTGAGTCGAAAAGATCAGTAACCAAGCCTTTTCATTTAATAGCAAGACCATAGCAACAGTTTTCATATAAGCATATTTATAACATACCGACTGTAATTTCATTTGCACAAATACCATAAATAAATAATTTAGAGCTTACCTAATAAATCAAAATGCTTACCAGTTATTCAGGACTTTTTAAAACCTTTAGTTTGCCATCTCATGTTTAATAGTAATGATATGTCTGGAACTGAAATAAGACAAAAATTTTACTCAGGCTGTGTTATCATTTAATTTAAGTACATAAGTATTATCGAGAGAGAAAAATCTAATACTTGAAAGTTTCATCACAAAGAAAGAAAAATGCCTCTCCCTTGTGGCTTAGCCACCTTCATTTAAACTGTTTATATTAGAAGCAATGGGTAGTATCTAACTAGCTTAATACATGTAGTTGAATAGCAATATTGTTTTCAAGAGGATTGGCCCTCCCCCTTTTTCACTGAGAAATGACAATATCTTGTGTTTGCTCGTGTGCATTAACAATAGTAATACATGATTTTCTTAATACATGTACAAGGTTTTTTTTCTGTTTATTTGCATATGATATCTACTGACCAGGGTCAAATCATTGTATAAAAGCATGTGATGATGTATCTCACTTTACTCGTGTGAAGTGTGTTATCTCCCTTGATTATCAGCTATTCCTGCAGACCAGAGTGATAATTACATAACAAAGACTATATTGTGTCATGTTTACTTACAATTAATTCATATTACATGTAAGTTTTCCTGCCTTTTTCAATTGAATAAACAATTCCTTTCGGATCTCTCGGGGTAAACAAAGTTATGATTGTGCCTAAAAAAAGTGTTCAGCCCCGTGCCAGTAACGATTTTAAAAGCGAAAAATTCATTGAATTTTTGCTGTTCTTTATCAATAATATTTATCTTTAATCATTTATGATAACTAGGTATAAATAAAAAACTACTAACCATCATTTTCACAATTTTCTGTGGTGTACAAGGTGAAATTATCTTAAGATATCTCTGGATCTTGTCTTAGAAGATGGGGCAATATGCGCAATTGTTTCTCCATAGGCCGTAATGGTAACGTTTTCTTCTGTTGCTCAGCCCATATCGTAAACTTGTATATGTATGATGGCTTGTTTCGAAGCTGAGACATTTTTACATATGTGGTTAAATTTTCGGGGTACGAAGTGTGATTCATTTTTCCGTAATTTAGCAAACCCCGAGAATCCTTTTGCGATGTGGCTCCTCATGGTAAAAAATCCCATTTTTAACACAATAAGTTCTTTGAAATTTTAATACTTTGAACACATTTAATAGCTCCATGGTTTTTACACATTTATTCTGTGTTCCCCTACTTTCTAAATTAACACTAATGGTTCAGCTCAGTCATTTGTTTATCATAGAAATGTGTCAAATATCACTACACAGAGATTTTTTGTTTACACGTGACTTTTGTGTTCCTCATTTCAAGGCGCATTAGGGGTATTGTCCCATATTGAAATCCATAGTTCTGATTTTTCCAAATATTTTTAGGTGATCTTCATCGGTATGACATTCTGAATAAATCTGTGTATTTTTGTCCATTTCTGAAAAAAAATAAAGTCGTTTCAGCACTATATGGCAATGACACTTTTATCGCTATATTCATTTATTCTTAATACAACGTGTATGTATAATTAATTTCTTCCAGTATACCTTTACTAGTCAAAACAAGGACAAAACTTCTGATGATAACCTTAAATTACAATATACAGACCCTGTTAAAGCATTCCATAACATTTTCCTGTGTCTTAAAGTGCATTTTGACAGAGAAATTATGCAAAAATGTAGATTTCATAAAAAAAAACCCACCAAAATAACTATTCTTACTAGTAGACATCTGGTATATAATACTATGAAAACCCCTCAAAACTACTGGGAAAGTCATTCTTATTATGTAATTAGAGTGCAATGAAGTGCAAATTTTCAAAACTTGTCCATTCACATAATTCTATTTAAGAAAAAAAGGCTTTTTACATGTATTTTAGTGAAAACCCTTTCTCAGTGAGAAATCCACATGAGGTATTATAGGAAACATTGTGACATCACACGTATTATGGCGTCATTAAATAACGACAGATCAAAATAGTGCTAAATAGAGTTTGCAGTGTTACATGAGAATCAGTTGCCGCAAGATTTAACTCGAAATGTTGAGTCGAAAAGATCAGTAACCAAGCCTTTTCATTTAATAGCAAGACCATAGCAACAGTTTTCATATAAGCATATTTATAACATACCGACTGTAATTTCATTTGCACAAATACCATAAATAAATAATTTAGAGCTTACCTAATAAATCAAAATGCTTACCAGTTATTCAGGACTTTTTAAAACCTTTAGTTTGCCATCTCATGTTTAATAGTAATGATATGTCTGGAACTGAAATAAGACAAAAATTTTACTCAGGCTGTGTTATCATTTAATTTAAGTACATAAGTATTATCGAGAGAGAAAAATCTAATACTTGAAAGTTTCATCACAAAGAAAGAAAAATGCCTCTCCCTTGTGGCTTAGCCACCTTCATTTAAACTGTTTATATTAGAAGCAATGGGTAGTATCTAACTAGCTTAATACATGTAGTTGAATAGCAATATTGTTTTCAAGAGGATTGGCCCTCCCCCTTTTTCACTGAGAAATGACAATATCTTGTGTTTGCTCGTGTGCATTAACAATAGTAATACATGATTTTCTTAATACATGTACAAGGTTTTTTTTCTGTTTATTTGCATATGATATCTACTGACCAGGGTCAAATCATTGTATAAAAGCATGTGATGATGTATCTCACTTTACTCGTGTGAAGTGTGTTATCTCCCTTGATTATCAGCTATTCCTGCAGACCAGAGTGATAATTACATAACAAAGACTATATTGTGTCATGTTTACTTACAATTAATTCATATTACATGTAAGTTTTCCTGCCTTTTTCAATTGAATAAACAATTCCTTTCGGATCTCTCGGGGTAAACAAAGTTATGATTGTGCCTAAAAAAAGTGTTCAGCCCCGTGCCAGTAACGATTTTAAAAGCGAAAAATTCATTGAATTTTTGCTGTTCTTTATCAATAATATTTATCTTTAATCATTTATGATAACTAGGTATAAATAAAAAACTACTAACCATCATTTTCACAATTTTCTGTGGTGTACAAGGTGAAATTATCTTAAGATATCTCTGGATCTTGTCTTAGAAGATGGGGCAATATGCGCAATTGTTTCTCCATAGGCCGTAATGGTAACGTTTTCTTCTGTTGCTCAGCCCATATCGTAAACTTGTATATGTATGATGGCTTGTTTCGAAGCTGAGACATT
>NW_027468252.1:0-21882 GCF_965363235.1 Mytilus galloprovincialis | reverse complement strand
AGTAACCTGCACCGGAAGTAAACAATCACATTTTTACCAGGTTATTTACTGGTTACCTGCTTTGGCAACTATGTAACCTTAACTTTCCAAAATATTTTATAAGACCATCAAATAAAAAAAGAATGATGCTTTCAGACACCCAACATACATGTTTATGACTCAGAAAAATTTAAGTGCATTGAAATGCAGGGTTAATTTTCTACAACTGTCAAATTCAAGGGAATATTTTTTTAGACCTACTTTCGTATGCAACCGGATGTGGCGTATCATGATTTGGTGGTATTACACCTAAAGAACACCTAAATGTCAAATAAACTTAATGTATTTTTTTTCCCTCCAATTGCAAGTTATTTCAAGCATAACTGCCAAGTTTTGTCTCAGTCAGATCTATAGTTTCAGAGAAAATCACTATAATGTAAGGCCATATCCTACGGCAATTTCAGTCTTATTTCTTCGACAAATCCAAATTTCAGTGTATCATTATAAAATGCAGTGTTGACTAATATCTGATCAAAAACTCATGATCTATGCATTCAAACAATTAAATAGAATACAAAAGACAACTTTTAGATGATAAACAATTTTATTGCACCTTTTAGAGTTCATTTGAAGGTCTGTTTTGGTCTGTTTTGGTCCATTTTTCCTCCTTCCTTCCTTTTTCATCAAAACTTGATATCTTTTGTCTAAAAAATAAAACAAATGTGATTATTTCCCCACAAAAATGATATAAATGTAATGTTAAATCAATAATTAAAGTGTTTTAGCTGAAAGAACTGTCTCTATAAATGTTAACAGTCTACACGGAAGTTTCTAGAAGCCCTTATGTGTAACTCGAGTTTTTAGTCTGTTCGCCTAGTGTGACAAATAACGGTTCCCTTTCAGTCAACCATTTATTGTTACTGGTACCAAAGTCTTTTTATTTACTCATAACAGTATATTTCTAATAGATTTACACAAAGTGTCCACTTTCTTGTATTTTACATTAGAAAATGGGGAGAAAGAGTAATAAAAAAATACCTCAAAATGTTTTTAAAAAGGGTTATGTCCCTTGGAATGCTGGTACAAAAAATAATTGGTAAGAATTATAAAGTTTAAGTATGTGAGACTGGATTCTGGTGTGTATAAATCCAGGGCAAATAAGTGTTTAGATGATTTATTGTCTGTGCAAAATGCAGATGGCACAATGGCAAATTGTAAACTTTTGCGGCCAAAAAAAACACAAAAAACATGATGATAGTTGATACTTACTTTAATGCTGAAGTGTCATCTGCAGACCAATTCACATATAAGATTTTTCAACAGAATGCTCTTCAGAACATGTCAACACTGAAATAAAAAATTCACATGTTGTATAAACAAAACTGTTAGGGTATTATTTAAAATTTAACACAGTAAACTAAATACAGCTTTGTCTGTCCACCCATTTGACTTAGAAAACACCCGTAAACCCCCATTTCAAGGCAATTTTACCTCAAACGTGCTTTCTGTGTCTCAATCCATTCCGAATAGTCCATGTTTACAATGTATGAACTGGTTTATTAATAACTTTTAAAAATGAAAGTACAATAAGGTCACGAGTGCACATGTAGTTTCCCTAAATAGGTGTAATACCACCATTGATTTTTCCCTATTAGTCTTTGTTAAATTGGTACTTTTAAAAAAAATGTACAGAATTTACCTTTATTTCAACCAAAGAAATACTTTGCATGAATAAAGTTTAATCCTTTCCAGTGCTACAGTGAAAATTTCACACTACATTTCATTGCATATAAGAAAGTAACCTGCACCGGAAGTAAACAATCACATTTTTACCAGGTTATTTACTGGTTACCTGCTTTGGCAACTATGTAACCTTAACTTTCCAAAATATTTTATAAGACCATCAAATAAAAAAAGAATGATGCTTTCAGACACCCAACATACATGTTTATGACTCAGAAAAATTTAAGTGCATTGAAATGCAGGGTTAATTTTCTACAACTGTCAAATTCAAGGGAATATTTTTTTAGACCTACTTTCGTATGCAACCGGATGTGGCGTATCATGATTTGGTGGTATTACACCTAAAGAACACCTAAATGTCAAATAAACTTAATGTATTTTTTTTCCCTCCAATTGCAAGTTATTTCAAGCATAACTGCCAAGTTTTGTCTCAGTCAGATCTATAGTTTCAGAGAAAATCACTATAATGTAAGGCCATATCCTACGGCAATTTCAGTCTTATTTCTTCGACAAATCCAAATTTCAGTGTATCATTATAAAATGCAGTGTTGACTAATATCTGATCAAAAACTCATGATCTATGCATTCAAACAATTAAATAGAATACAAAAGACAACTTTTAGATGATAAACAATTTTATTGCACCTTTTAGAGTTCATTTGAAGGTCTGTTTTGGTCTGTTTTGGTCCATTTTTCCTCCTTCCTTCCTTTTTCATCAAAACTTGATATCTTTTGTCTAAAAAATAAAACAAATGTGATTATTTCCCCACAAAAATGATATAAATGTAATGTTAAATCAATAATTAAAGTGTTTTAGCTGAAAGAACTGTCTCTATAAATGTTAACAGTCTACACGGAAGTTTCTAGAAGCCCTTATGTGTAACTCGAGTTTTTAGTCTGTTCGCCTAGTGTGACAAATAACGGTTCCCTTTCAGTCAACCATTTATTGTTACTGGTACCAAAGTCTTTTTATTTACTCATAACAGTATATTTCTAATAGATTTACACAAAGTGTCCACTTTCTTGTATTTTACATTAGAAAATGGGGAGAAAGAGTAATAAAAAAATACCTCAAAATGTTTTTAAAAAGGGTTATGTCCCTTGGAATGCTGGTACAAAAAATAATTGGTAAGAATTATAAAGTTTAAGTATGTGAGACTGGATTCTGGTGTGTATAAATCCAGGGCAAATAAGTGTTTAGATGATTTATTGTCTGTGCAAAATGCAGATGGCACAATGGCAAATTGTAAACTTTTGCGGCCAAAAAAAACACAAAAAACATGATGATAGTTGATACTTACTTTAATGCTGAAGTGTCATCTGCAGACCAATTCACATATAAGATTTTTCAACAGAATGCTCTTCAGAACATGTCAACACTGAAATAAAAAATTCACATGTTGTATAAACAAAACTGTTAGGGTATTATTTAAAATTTAACACAGTAAACTAAATACAGCTTTGTCTGTCCACCCATTTGACTTAGAAAACACCCGTAAACCCCCATTTCAAGGCAATTTTACCTCAAACGTGCTTTCTGTGTCTCAATCCATTCCGAATAGTCCATGTTTACAATGTATGAACTGGTTTATTAATAACTTTTAAAAATGAAAGTACAATAAGGTCACGAGTGCACATGTAGTTTCCCTAAATAGGTGTAATACCACCATTGATTTTTCCCTATTAGTCTTTGTTAAATTGGTACTTTTAAAAAAAATGTACAGAATTTACCTTTATTTCAACCAAAGAAATACTTTGCATGAATAAAGTTTAATCCTTTCCAGTGCTACAGTGAAAATTTCACACTACATTTCATTGCATATAAGAAAGTAACCTGCACCGGAAGTAAACAATCACATTTTTACCAGGTTATTTACTGGTTACCTGCTTTGGCAACTATGTAACCTTAACTTTCCAAAATATTTTATAAGACCATCAAATAAAAAAAGAATGATGCTTTCAGACACCCAACATACATGTTTATGACTCAGAAAAATTTAAGTGCATTGAAATGCAGGGTTAATTTTCTACAACTGTCAAATTCAAGGGAATATTTTTTTAGACCTACTTTCGTATGCAACCGGATGTGGCGTATCATGATTTGGTGGTATTACACCTAAAGAACACCTAAATGTCAAATAAACTTAATGTATTTTTTTTCCCTCCAATTGCAAGTTATTTCAAGCATAACTGCCAAGTTTTGTCTCAGTCAGATCTATAGTTTCAGAGAAAATCACTATAATGTAAGGCCATATCCTACGGCAATTTCAGTCTTATTTCTTCGACAAATCCAAATTTCAGTGTATCATTATAAAATGCAGTGTTGACTAATATCTGATCAAAAACTCATGATCTATGCATTCAAACAATTAAATAGAATACAAAAGACAACTTTTAGATGATAAACAATTTTATTGCACCTTTTAGAGTTCATTTGAAGGTCTGTTTTGGTCTGTTTTGGTCCATTTTTCCTCCTTCCTTCCTTTTTCATCAAAACTTGATATCTTTTGTCTAAAAAATAAAACAAATGTGATTATTTCCCCACAAAAATGATATAAATGTAATGTTAAATCAATAATTAAAGTGTTTTAGCTGAAAGAACTGTCTCTATAAATGTTAACAGTCTACACGGAAGTTTCTAGAAGCCCTTATGTGTAACTCGAGTTTTTAGTCTGTTCGCCTAGTGTGACAAATAACGGTTCCCTTTCAGTCAACCATTTATTGTTACTGGTACCAAAGTCTTTTTATTTACTCATAACAGTATATTTCTAATAGATTTACACAAAGTGTCCACTTTCTTGTATTTTACATTAGAAAATGGGGAGAAAGAGTAATAAAAAAATACCTCAAAATGTTTTTAAAAAGGGTTATGTCCCTTGGAATGCTGGTACAAAAAATAATTGGTAAGAATTATAAAGTTTAAGTATGTGAGACTGGATTCTGGTGTGTATAAATCCAGGGCAAATAAGTGTTTAGATGATTTATTGTCTGTGCAAAATGCAGATGGCACAATGGCAAATTGTAAACTTTTGCGGCCAAAAAAAACACAAAAAACATGATGATAGTTGATACTTACTTTAATGCTGAAGTGTCATCTGCAGACCAATTCACATATAAGATTTTTCAACAGAATGCTCTTCAGAACATGTCAACACTGAAATAAAAAATTCACATGTTGTATAAACAAAACTGTTAGGGTATTATTTAAAATTTAACACAGTAAACTAAATACAGCTTTGTCTGTCCACCCATTTGACTTAGAAAACACCCGTAAACCCCCATTTCAAGGCAATTTTACCTCAAACGTGCTTTCTGTGTCTCAATCCATTCCGAATAGTCCATGTTTACAATGTATGAACTGGTTTATTAATAACTTTTAAAAATGAAAGTACAATAAGGTCACGAGTGCACATGTAGTTTCCCTAAATAGGTGTAATACCACCATTGATTTTTCCCTATTAGTCTTTGTTAAATTGGTACTTTTAAAAAAAATGTACAGAATTTACCTTTATTTCAACCAAAGAAATACTTTGCATGAATAAAGTTTAATCCTTTCCAGTGCTACAGTGAAAATTTCACACTACATTTCATTGCATATAAGAAAGTAACCTGCACCGGAAGTAAACAATCACATTTTTACCAGGTTATTTACTGGTTACCTGCTTTGGCAACTATGTAACCTTAACTTTCCAAAATATTTTATAAGACCATCAAATAAAAAAAGAATGATGCTTTCAGACACCCAACATACATGTTTATGACTCAGAAAAATTTAAGTGCATTGAAATGCAGGGTTAATTTTCTACAACTGTCAAATTCAAGGGAATATTTTTTTAGACCTACTTTCGTATGCAACCGGATGTGGCGTATCATGATTTGGTGGTATTACACCTAAAGAACACCTAAATGTCAAATAAACTTAATGTATTTTTTTTCCCTCCAATTGCAAGTTATTTCAAGCATAACTGCCAAGTTTTGTCTCAGTCAGATCTATAGTTTCAGAGAAAATCACTATAATGTAAGGCCATATCCTACGGCAATTTCAGTCTTATTTCTTCGACAAATCCAAATTTCAGTGTATCATTATAAAATGCAGTGTTGACTAATATCTGATCAAAAACTCATGATCTATGCATTCAAACAATTAAATAGAATACAAAAGACAACTTTTAGATGATAAACAATTTTATTGCACCTTTTAGAGTTCATTTGAAGGTCTGTTTTGGTCTGTTTTGGTCCATTTTTCCTCCTTCCTTCCTTTTTCATCAAAACTTGATATCTTTTGTCTAAAAAATAAAACAAATGTGATTATTTCCCCACAAAAATGATATAAATGTAATGTTAAATCAATAATTAAAGTGTTTTAGCTGAAAGAACTGTCTCTATAAATGTTAACAGTCTACACGGAAGTTTCTAGAAGCCCTTATGTGTAACTCGAGTTTTTAGTCTGTTCGCCTAGTGTGACAAATAACGGTTCCCTTTCAGTCAACCATTTATTGTTACTGGTACCAAAGTCTTTTTATTTACTCATAACAGTATATTTCTAATAGATTTACACAAAGTGTCCACTTTCTTGTATTTTACATTAGAAAATGGGGAGAAAGAGTAATAAAAAAATACCTCAAAATGTTTTTAAAAAGGGTTATGTCCCTTGGAATGCTGGTACAAAAAATAATTGGTAAGAATTATAAAGTTTAAGTATGTGAGACTGGATTCTGGTGTGTATAAATCCAGGGCAAATAAGTGTTTAGATGATTTATTGTCTGTGCAAAATGCAGATGGCACAATGGCAAATTGTAAACTTTTGCGGCCAAAAAAAACACAAAAAACATGATGATAGTTGATACTTACTTTAATGCTGAAGTGTCATCTGCAGACCAATTCACATATAAGATTTTTCAACAGAATGCTCTTCAGAACATGTCAACACTGAAATAAAAAATTCACATGTTGTATAAACAAAACTGTTAGGGTATTATTTAAAATTTAACACAGTAAACTAAATACAGCTTTGTCTGTCCACCCATTTGACTTAGAAAACACCCGTAAACCCCCATTTCAAGGCAATTTTACCTCAAACGTGCTTTCTGTGTCTCAATCCATTCCGAATAGTCCATGTTTACAATGTATGAACTGGTTTATTAATAACTTTTAAAAATGAAAGTACAATAAGGTCACGAGTGCACATGTAGTTTCCCTAAATAGGTGTAATACCACCATTGATTTTTCCCTATTAGTCTTTGTTAAATTGGTACTTTTAAAAAAAATGTACAGAATTTACCTTTATTTCAACCAAAGAAATACTTTGCATGAATAAAGTTTAATCCTTTCCAGTGCTACAGTGAAAATTTCACACTACATTTCATTGCATATAAGAAAGTAACCTGCACCGGAAGTAAACAATCACATTTTTACCAGGTTATTTACTGGTTACCTGCTTTGGCAACTATGTAACCTTAACTTTCCAAAATATTTTATAAGACCATCAAATAAAAAAAGAATGATGCTTTCAGACACCCAACATACATGTTTATGACTCAGAAAAATTTAAGTGCATTGAAATGCAGGGTTAATTTTCTACAACTGTCAAATTCAAGGGAATATTTTTTTAGACCTACTTTCGTATGCAACCGGATGTGGCGTATCATGATTTGGTGGTATTACACCTAAAGAACACCTAAATGTCAAATAAACTTAATGTATTTTTTTTCCCTCCAATTGCAAGTTATTTCAAGCATAACTGCCAAGTTTTGTCTCAGTCAGATCTATAGTTTCAGAGAAAATCACTATAATGTAAGGCCATATCCTACGGCAATTTCAGTCTTATTTCTTCGACAAATCCAAATTTCAGTGTATCATTATAAAATGCAGTGTTGACTAATATCTGATCAAAAACTCATGATCTATGCATTCAAACAATTAAATAGAATACAAAAGACAACTTTTAGATGATAAACAATTTTATTGCACCTTTTAGAGTTCATTTGAAGGTCTGTTTTGGTCTGTTTTGGTCCATTTTTCCTCCTTCCTTCCTTTTTCATCAAAACTTGATATCTTTTGTCTAAAAAATAAAACAAATGTGATTATTTCCCCACAAAAATGATATAAATGTAATGTTAAATCAATAATTAAAGTGTTTTAGCTGAAAGAACTGTCTCTATAAATGTTAACAGTCTACACGGAAGTTTCTAGAAGCCCTTATGTGTAACTCGAGTTTTTAGTCTGTTCGCCTAGTGTGACAAATAACGGTTCCCTTTCAGTCAACCATTTATTGTTACTGGTACCAAAGTCTTTTTATTTACTCATAACAGTATATTTCTAATAGATTTACACAAAGTGTCCACTTTCTTGTATTTTACATTAGAAAATGGGGAGAAAGAGTAATAAAAAAATACCTCAAAATGTTTTTAAAAAGGGTTATGTCCCTTGGAATGCTGGTACAAAAAATAATTGGTAAGAATTATAAAGTTTAAGTATGTGAGACTGGATTCTGGTGTGTATAAATCCAGGGCAAATAAGTGTTTAGATGATTTATTGTCTGTGCAAAATGCAGATGGCACAATGGCAAATTGTAAACTTTTGCGGCCAAAAAAAACACAAAAAACATGATGATAGTTGATACTTACTTTAATGCTGAAGTGTCATCTGCAGACCAATTCACATATAAGATTTTTCAACAGAATGCTCTTCAGAACATGTCAACACTGAAATAAAAAATTCACATGTTGTATAAACAAAACTGTTAGGGTATTATTTAAAATTTAACACAGTAAACTAAATACAGCTTTGTCTGTCCACCCATTTGACTTAGAAAACACCCGTAAACCCCCATTTCAAGGCAATTTTACCTCAAACGTGCTTTCTGTGTCTCAATCCATTCCGAATAGTCCATGTTTACAATGTATGAACTGGTTTATTAATAACTTTTAAAAATGAAAGTACAATAAGGTCACGAGTGCACATGTAGTTTCCCTAAATAGGTGTAATACCACCATTGATTTTTCCCTATTAGTCTTTGTTAAATTGGTACTTTTAAAAAAAATGTACAGAATTTACCTTTATTTCAACCAAAGAAATACTTTGCATGAATAAAGTTTAATCCTTTCCAGTGCTACAGTGAAAATTTCACACTACATTTCATTGCATATAAGAAAGTAACCTGCACCGGAAGTAAACAATCACATTTTTACCAGGTTATTTACTGGTTACCTGCTTTGGCAACTATGTAACCTTAACTTTCCAAAATATTTTATAAGACCATCAAATAAAAAAAGAATGATGCTTTCAGACACCCAACATACATGTTTATGACTCAGAAAAATTTAAGTGCATTGAAATGCAGGGTTAATTTTCTACAACTGTCAAATTCAAGGGAATATTTTTTTAGACCTACTTTCGTATGCAACCGGATGTGGCGTATCATGATTTGGTGGTATTACACCTAAAGAACACCTAAATGTCAAATAAACTTAATGTATTTTTTTTCCCTCCAATTGCAAGTTATTTCAAGCATAACTGCCAAGTTTTGTCTCAGTCAGATCTATAGTTTCAGAGAAAATCACTATAATGTAAGGCCATATCCTACGGCAATTTCAGTCTTATTTCTTCGACAAATCCAAATTTCAGTGTATCATTATAAAATGCAGTGTTGACTAATATCTGATCAAAAACTCATGATCTATGCATTCAAACAATTAAATAGAATACAAAAGACAACTTTTAGATGATAAACAATTTTATTGCACCTTTTAGAGTTCATTTGAAGGTCTGTTTTGGTCTGTTTTGGTCCATTTTTCCTCCTTCCTTCCTTTTTCATCAAAACTTGATATCTTTTGTCTAAAAAATAAAACAAATGTGATTATTTCCCCACAAAAATGATATAAATGTAATGTTAAATCAATAATTAAAGTGTTTTAGCTGAAAGAACTGTCTCTATAAATGTTAACAGTCTACACGGAAGTTTCTAGAAGCCCTTATGTGTAACTCGAGTTTTTAGTCTGTTCGCCTAGTGTGACAAATAACGGTTCCCTTTCAGTCAACCATTTATTGTTACTGGTACCAAAGTCTTTTTATTTACTCATAACAGTATATTTCTAATAGATTTACACAAAGTGTCCACTTTCTTGTATTTTACATTAGAAAATGGGGAGAAAGAGTAATAAAAAAATACCTCAAAATGTTTTTAAAAAGGGTTATGTCCCTTGGAATGCTGGTACAAAAAATAATTGGTAAGAATTATAAAGTTTAAGTATGTGAGACTGGATTCTGGTGTGTATAAATCCAGGGCAAATAAGTGTTTAGATGATTTATTGTCTGTGCAAAATGCAGATGGCACAATGGCAAATTGTAAACTTTTGCGGCCAAAAAAAACACAAAAAACATGATGATAGTTGATACTTACTTTAATGCTGAAGTGTCATCTGCAGACCAATTCACATATAAGATTTTTCAACAGAATGCTCTTCAGAACATGTCAACACTGAAATAAAAAATTCACATGTTGTATAAACAAAACTGTTAGGGTATTATTTAAAATTTAACACAGTAAACTAAATACAGCTTTGTCTGTCCACCCATTTGACTTAGAAAACACCCGTAAACCCCCATTTCAAGGCAATTTTACCTCAAACGTGCTTTCTGTGTCTCAATCCATTCCGAATAGTCCATGTTTACAATGTATGAACTGGTTTATTAATAACTTTTAAAAATGAAAGTACAATAAGGTCACGAGTGCACATGTAGTTTCCCTAAATAGGTGTAATACCACCATTGATTTTTCCCTATTAGTCTTTGTTAAATTGGTACTTTTAAAAAAAATGTACAGAATTTACCTTTATTTCAACCAAAGAAATACTTTGCATGAATAAAGTTTAATCCTTTCCAGTGCTACAGTGAAAATTTCACACTACATTTCATTGCATATAAGAAAGTAACCTGCACCGGAAGTAAACAATCACATTTTTACCAGGTTATTTACTGGTTACCTGCTTTGGCAACTATGTAACCTTAACTTTCCAAAATATTTTATAAGACCATCAAATAAAAAAAGAATGATGCTTTCAGACACCCAACATACATGTTTATGACTCAGAAAAATTTAAGTGCATTGAAATGCAGGGTTAATTTTCTACAACTGTCAAATTCAAGGGAATATTTTTTTAGACCTACTTTCGTATGCAACCGGATGTGGCGTATCATGATTTGGTGGTATTACACCTAAAGAACACCTAAATGTCAAATAAACTTAATGTATTTTTTTTCCCTCCAATTGCAAGTTATTTCAAGCATAACTGCCAAGTTTTGTCTCAGTCAGATCTATAGTTTCAGAGAAAATCACTATAATGTAAGGCCATATCCTACGGCAATTTCAGTCTTATTTCTTCGACAAATCCAAATTTCAGTGTATCATTATAAAATGCAGTGTTGACTAATATCTGATCAAAAACTCATGATCTATGCATTCAAACAATTAAATAGAATACAAAAGACAACTTTTAGATGATAAACAATTTTATTGCACCTTTTAGAGTTCATTTGAAGGTCTGTTTTGGTCTGTTTTGGTCCATTTTTCCTCCTTCCTTCCTTTTTCATCAAAACTTGATATCTTTTGTCTAAAAAATAAAACAAATGTGATTATTTCCCCACAAAAATGATATAAATGTAATGTTAAATCAATAATTAAAGTGTTTTAGCTGAAAGAACTGTCTCTATAAATGTTAACAGTCTACACGGAAGTTTCTAGAAGCCCTTATGTGTAACTCGAGTTTTTAGTCTGTTCGCCTAGTGTGACAAATAACGGTTCCCTTTCAGTCAACCATTTATTGTTACTGGTACCAAAGTCTTTTTATTTACTCATAACAGTATATTTCTAATAGATTTACACAAAGTGTCCACTTTCTTGTATTTTACATTAGAAAATGGGGAGAAAGAGTAATAAAAAAATACCTCAAAATGTTTTTAAAAAGGGTTATGTCCCTTGGAATGCTGGTACAAAAAATAATTGGTAAGAATTATAAAGTTTAAGTATGTGAGACTGGATTCTGGTGTGTATAAATCCAGGGCAAATAAGTGTTTAGATGATTTATTGTCTGTGCAAAATGCAGATGGCACAATGGCAAATTGTAAACTTTTGCGGCCAAAAAAAACACAAAAAACATGATGATAGTTGATACTTACTTTAATGCTGAAGTGTCATCTGCAGACCAATTCACATATAAGATTTTTCAACAGAATGCTCTTCAGAACATGTCAACACTGAAATAAAAAATTCACATGTTGTATAAACAAAACTGTTAGGGTATTATTTAAAATTTAACACAGTAAACTAAATACAGCTTTGTCTGTCCACCCATTTGACTTAGAAAACACCCGTAAACCCCCATTTCAAGGCAATTTTACCTCAAACGTGCTTTCTGTGTCTCAATCCATTCCGAATAGTCCATGTTTACAATGTATGAACTGGTTTATTAATAACTTTTAAAAATGAAAGTACAATAAGGTCACGAGTGCACATGTAGTTTCCCTAAATAGGTGTAATACCACCATTGATTTTTCCCTATTAGTCTTTGTTAAATTGGTACTTTTAAAAAAAATGTACAGAATTTACCTTTATTTCAACCAAAGAAATACTTTGCATGAATAAAGTTTAATCCTTTCCAGTGCTACAGTGAAAATTTCACACTACATTTCATTGCATATAAGAAAGTAACCTGCACCGGAAGTAAACAATCACATTTTTACCAGGTTATTTACTGGTTACCTGCTTTGGCAACTATGTAACCTTAACTTTCCAAAATATTTTATAAGACCATCAAATAAAAAAAGAATGATGCTTTCAGACACCCAACATACATGTTTATGACTCAGAAAAATTTAAGTGCATTGAAATGCAGGGTTAATTTTCTACAACTGTCAAATTCAAGGGAATATTTTTTTAGACCTACTTTCGTATGCAACCGGATGTGGCGTATCATGATTTGGTGGTATTACACCTAAAGAACACCTAAATGTCAAATAAACTTAATGTATTTTTTTTCCCTCCAATTGCAAGTTATTTCAAGCATAACTGCCAAGTTTTGTCTCAGTCAGATCTATAGTTTCAGAGAAAATCACTATAATGTAAGGCCATATCCTACGGCAATTTCAGTCTTATTTCTTCGACAAATCCAAATTTCAGTGTATCATTATAAAATGCAGTGTTGACTAATATCTGATCAAAAACTCATGATCTATGCATTCAAACAATTAAATAGAATACAAAAGACAACTTTTAGATGATAAACAATTTTATTGCACCTTTTAGAGTTCATTTGAAGGTCTGTTTTGGTCTGTTTTGGTCCATTTTTCCTCCTTCCTTCCTTTTTCATCAAAACTTGATATCTTTTGTCTAAAAAATAAAACAAATGTGATTATTTCCCCACAAAAATGATATAAATGTAATGTTAAATCAATAATTAAAGTGTTTTAGCTGAAAGAACTGTCTCTATAAATGTTAACAGTCTACACGGAAGTTTCTAGAAGCCCTTATGTGTAACTCGAGTTTTTAGTCTGTTCGCCTAGTGTGACAAATAACGGTTCCCTTTCAGTCAACCATTTATTGTTACTGGTACCAAAGTCTTTTTATTTACTCATAACAGTATATTTCTAATAGATTTACACAAAGTGTCCACTTTCTTGTATTTTACATTAGAAAATGGGGAGAAAGAGTAATAAAAAAATACCTCAAAATGTTTTTAAAAAGGGTTATGTCCCTTGGAATGCTGGTACAAAAAATAATTGGTAAGAATTATAAAGTTTAAGTATGTGAGACTGGATTCTGGTGTGTATAAATCCAGGGCAAATAAGTGTTTAGATGATTTATTGTCTGTGCAAAATGCAGATGGCACAATGGCAAATTGTAAACTTTTGCGGCCAAAAAAAACACAAAAAACATGATGATAGTTGATACTTACTTTAATGCTGAAGTGTCATCTGCAGACCAATTCACATATAAGATTTTTCAACAGAATGCTCTTCAGAACATGTCAACACTGAAATAAAAAATTCACATGTTGTATAAACAAAACTGTTAGGGTATTATTTAAAATTTAACACAGTAAACTAAATACAGCTTTGTCTGTCCACCCATTTGACTTAGAAAACACCCGTAAACCCCCATTTCAAGGCAATTTTACCTCAAACGTGCTTTCTGTGTCTCAATCCATTCCGAATAGTCCATGTTTACAATGTATGAACTGGTTTATTAATAACTTTTAAAAATGAAAGTACAATAAGGTCACGAGTGCACATGTAGTTTCCCTAAATAGGTGTAATACCACCATTGATTTTTCCCTATTAGTCTTTGTTAAATTGGTACTTTTAAAAAAAATGTACAGAATTTACCTTTATTTCAACCAAAGAAATACTTTGCATGAATAAAGTTTAATCCTTTCCAGTGCTACAGTGAAAATTTCACACTACATTTCATTGCATATAAGAAAGTAACCTGCACCGGAAGTAAACAATCACATTTTTACCAGGTTATTTACTGGTTACCTGCTTTGGCAACTATGTAACCTTAACTTTCCAAAATATTTTATAAGACCATCAAATAAAAAAAGAATGATGCTTTCAGACACCCAACATACATGTTTATGACTCAGAAAAATTTAAGTGCATTGAAATGCAGGGTTAATTTTCTACAACTGTCAAATTCAAGGGAATATTTTTTTAGACCTACTTTCGTATGCAACCGGATGTGGCGTATCATGATTTGGTGGTATTACACCTAAAGAACACCTAAATGTCAAATAAACTTAATGTATTTTTTTTCCCTCCAATTGCAAGTTATTTCAAGCATAACTGCCAAGTTTTGTCTCAGTCAGATCTATAGTTTCAGAGAAAATCACTATAATGTAAGGCCATATCCTACGGCAATTTCAGTCTTATTTCTTCGACAAATCCAAATTTCAGTGTATCATTATAAAATGCAGTGTTGACTAATATCTGATCAAAAACTCATGATCTATGCATTCAAACAATTAAATAGAATACAAAAGACAACTTTTAGATGATAAACAATTTTATTGCACCTTTTAGAGTTCATTTGAAGGTCTGTTTTGGTCTGTTTTGGTCCATTTTTCCTCCTTCCTTCCTTTTTCATCAAAACTTGATATCTTTTGTCTAAAAAATAAAACAAATGTGATTATTTCCCCACAAAAATGATATAAATGTAATGTTAAATCAATAATTAAAGTGTTTTAGCTGAAAGAACTGTCTCTATAAATGTTAACAGTCTACACGGAAGTTTCTAGAAGCCCTTATGTGTAACTCGAGTTTTTAGTCTGTTCGCCTAGTGTGACAAATAACGGTTCCCTTTCAGTCAACCATTTATTGTTACTGGTACCAAAGTCTTTTTATTTACTCATAACAGTATATTTCTAATAGATTTACACAAAGTGTCCACTTTCTTGTATTTTACATTAGAAAATGGGGAGAAAGAGTAATAAAAAAATACCTCAAAATGTTTTTAAAAAGGGTTATGTCCCTTGGAATGCTGGTACAAAAAATAATTGGTAAGAATTATAAAGTTTAAGTATGTGAGACTGGATTCTGGTGTGTATAAATCCAGGGCAAATAAGTGTTTAGATGATTTATTGTCTGTGCAAAATGCAGATGGCACAATGGCAAATTGTAAACTTTTGCGGCCAAAAAAAACACAAAAAACATGATGATAGTTGATACTTACTTTAATGCTGAAGTGTCATCTGCAGACCAATTCACATATAAGATTTTTCAACAGAATGCTCTTCAGAACATGTCAACACTGAAATAAAAAATTCACATGTTGTATAAACAAAACTGTTAGGGTATTATTTAAAATTTAACACAGTAAACTAAATACAGCTTTGTCTGTCCACCCATTTGACTTAGAAAACACCCGTAAACCCCCATTTCAAGGCAATTTTACCTCAAACGTGCTTTCTGTGTCTCAATCCATTCCGAATAGTCCATGTTTACAATGTATGAACTGGTTTATTAATAACTTTTAAAAATGAAAGTACAATAAGGTCACGAGTGCACATGTAGTTTCCCTAAATAGGTGTAATACCACCATTGATTTTTCCCTATTAGTCTTTGTTAAATTGGTACTTTTAAAAAAAATGTACAGAATTTACCTTTATTTCAACCAAAGAAATACTTTGCATGAATAAAGTTTAATCCTTTCCAGTGCTACAGTGAAAATTTCACACTACATTTCATTGCATATAAGAAAGTAACCTGCACCGGAAGTAAACAATCACATTTTTACCAGGTTATTTACTGGTTACCTGCTTTGGCAACTATGTAACCTTAACTTTCCAAAATATTTTATAAGACCATCAAATAAAAAAAGAATGATGCTTTCAGACACCCAACATACATGTTTATGACTCAGAAAAATTTAAGTGCATTGAAATGCAGGGTTAATTTTCTACAACTGTCAAATTCAAGGGAATATTTTTTTAGACCTACTTTCGTATGCAACCGGATGTGGCGTATCATGATTTGGTGGTATTACACCTAAAGAACACCTAAATGTCAAATAAACTTAATGTATTTTTTTTCCCTCCAATTGCAAGTTATTTCAAGCATAACTGCCAAGTTTTGTCTCAGTCAGATCTATAGTTTCAGAGAAAATCACTATAATGTAAGGCCATATCCTACGGCAATTTCAGTCTTATTTCTTCGACAAATCCAAATTTCAGTGTATCATTATAAAATGCAGTGTTGACTAATATCTGATCAAAAACTCATGATCTATGCATTCAAACAATTAAATAGAATACAAAAGACAACTTTTAGATGATAAACAATTTTATTGCACCTTTTAGAGTTCATTTGAAGGTCTGTTTTGGTCTGTTTTGGTCCATTTTTCCTCCTTCCTTCCTTTTTCATCAAAACTTGATATCTTTTGTCTAAAAAATAAAACAAATGTGATTATTTCCCCACAAAAATGATATAAATGTAATGTTAAATCAATAATTAAAGTGTTTTAGCTGAAAGAACTGTCTCTATAAATGTTAACAGTCTACACGGAAGTTTCTAGAAGCCCTTATGTGTAACTCGAGTTTTTAGTCTGTTCGCCTAGTGTGACAAATAACGGTTCCCTTTCAGTCAACCATTTATTGTTACTGGTACCAAAGTCTTTTTATTTACTCATAACAGTATATTTCTAATAGATTTACACAAAGTGTCCACTTTCTTGTATTTTACATTAGAAAATGGGGAGAAAGAGTAATAAAAAAATACCTCAAAATGTTTTTAAAAAGGGTTATGTCCCTTGGAATGCTGGTACAAAAAATAATTGGTAAGAATTATAAAGTTTAAGTATGTGAGACTGGATTCTGGTGTGTATAAATCCAGGGCAAATAAGTGTTTAGATGATTTATTGTCTGTGCAAAATGCAGATGGCACAATGGCAAATTGTAAACTTTTGCGGCCAAAAAAAACACAAAAAACATGATGATAGTTGATACTTACTTTAATGCTGAAGTGTCATCTGCAGACCAATTCACATATAAGATTTTTCAACAGAATGCTCTTCAGAACATGTCAACACTGAAATAAAAAATTCACATGTTGTATAAACAAAACTGTTAGGGTATTATTTAAAATTTAACACAGTAAACTAAATACAGCTTTGTCTGTCCACCCATTTGACTTAGAAAACACCCGTAAACCCCCATTTCAAGGCAATTTTACCTCAAACGTGCTTTCTGTGTCTCAATCCATTCCGAATAGTCCATGTTTACAATGTATGAACTGGTTTATTAATAACTTTTAAAAATGAAAGTACAATAAGGTCACGAGTGCACATGTAGTTTCCCTAAATAGGTGTAATACCACCATTGATTTTTCCCTATTAGTCTTTGTTAAATTGGTACTTTTAAAAAAAATGTACAGAATTTACCTTTATTTCAACCAAAGAAATACTTTGCATGAATAAAGTTTAATCCTTTCCAGTGCTACAGTGAAAATTTCACACTACATTTCATTGCATATAAGAAAGTAACCTGCACCGGAAGTAAACAATCACATTTTTACCAGGTTATTTACTGGTTACCTGCTTTGGCAACTATGTAACCTTAACTTTCCAAAATATTTTATAAGACCATCAAATAAAAAAAGAATGATGCTTTCAGACACCCAACATACATGTTTATGACTCAGAAAAATTTAAGTGCATTGAAATGCAGGGTTAATTTTCTACAACTGTCAAATTCAAGGGAATATTTTTTTAGACCTACTTTCGTATGCAACCGGATGTGGCGTATCATGATTTGGTGGTATTACACCTAAAGAACACCTAAATGTCAAATAAACTTAATGTATTTTTTTTCCCTCCAATTGCAAGTTATTTCAAGCATAACTGCCAAGTTTTGTCTCAGTCAGATCTATAGTTTCAGAGAAAATCACTATAATGTAAGGCCATATCCTACGGCAATTTCAGTCTTATTTCTTCGACAAATCCAAATTTCAGTGTATCATTATAAAATGCAGTGTTGACTAATATCTGATCAAAAACTCATGATCTATGCATTCAAACAATTAAATAGAATACAAAAGACAACTTTTAGATGATAAACAATTTTATTGCACCTTTTAGAGTTCATTTGAAGGTCTGTTTTGGTCTGTTTTGGTCCATTTTTCCTCCTTCCTTCCTTTTTCATCAAAACTTGATATCTTTTGTCTAAAAAATAAAACAAATGTGATTATTTCCCCACAAAAATGATATAAATGTAATGTTAAATCAATAATTAAAGTGTTTTAGCTGAAAGAACTGTCTCTATAAATGTTAACAGTCTACACGGAAGTTTCTAGAAGCCCTTATGTGTAACTCGAGTTTTTAGTCTGTTCGCCTAGTGTGACAAATAACGGTTCCCTTTCAGTCAACCATTTATTGTTACTGGTACCAAAGTCTTTTTATTTACTCATAACAGTATATTTCTAATAGATTTACACAAAGTGTCCACTTTCTTGTATTTTACATTAGAAAATGGGGAGAAAGAGTAATAAAAAAATACCTCAAAATGTTTTTAAAAAGGGTTATGTCCCTTGGAATGCTGGTACAAAAAATAATTGGTAAGAATTATAAAGTTTAAGTATGTGAGACTGGATTCTGGTGTGTATAAATCCAGGGCAAATAAGTGTTTAGATGATTTATTGTCTGTGCAAAATGCAGATGGCACAATGGCAAATTGTAAACTTTTGCGGCCAAAAAAAACACAAAAAACATGATGATAGTTGATACTTACTTTAATGCTGAAGTGTCATCTGCAGACCAATTCACATATAAGATTTTTCAACAGAATGCTCTTCAGAACATGTCAACACTGAAATAAAAAATTCACATGTTGTATAAACAAAACTGTTAGGGTATTATTTAAAATTTAACACAGTAAACTAAATACAGCTTTGTCTGTCCACCCATTTGACTTAGAAAACACCCGTAAACCCCCATTTCAAGGCAATTTTACCTCAAACGTGCTTTCTGTGTCTCAATCCATTCCGAATAGTCCATGTTTACAATGTATGAACTGGTTTATTAATAACTTTTAAAAATGAAAGTACAATAAGGTCACGAGTGCACATGTAGTTTCCCTAAATAGGTGTAATACCACCATTGATTTTTCCCTATTAGTCTTTGTTAAATTGGTACTTTTAAAAAAAATGTACAGAATTTACCTTTATTTCAACCAAAGAAATACTTTGCATGAATAAAGTTTAATCCTTTCCAGTGCTACAGTGAAAATTTCACACTACATTTCATTGCATATAAGAAAGTAACCTGCACCGGAAGTAAACAATCACATTTTTACCAGGTTATTTACTGGTTACCTGCTTTGGCAACTATGTAACCTTAACTTTCCAAAATATTTTATAAGACCATCAAATAAAAAAAGAATGATGCTTTCAGACACCCAACATACATGTTTATGACTCAGAAAAATTTAAGTGCATTGAAATGCAGGGTTAATTTTCTACAACTGTCAAATTCAAGGGAATATTTTTTTAGACCTACTTTCGTATGCAACCGGATGTGGCGTATCATGATTTGGTGGTATTACACCTAAAGAACACCTAAATGTCAAATAAACTTAATGTATTTTTTTTCCCTCCAATTGCAAGTTATTTCAAGCATAACTGCCAAGTTTTGTCTCAGTCAGATCTATAGTTTCAGAGAAAATCACTATAATGTAAGGCCATATCCTACGGCAATTTCAGTCTTATTTCTTCGACAAATCCAAATTTCAGTGTATCATTATAAAATGCAGTGTTGACTAATATCTGATCAAAAACTCATGATCTATGCATTCAAACAATTAAATAGAATACAAAAGACAACTTTTAGATGATAAACAATTTTATTGCACCTTTTAGAGTTCATTTGAAGGTCTGTTTTGGTCTGTTTTGGTCCATTTTTCCTCCTTCCTTCCTTTTTCATCAAAACTTGATATCTTTTGTCTAAAAAATAAAACAAATGTGATTATTTCCCCACAAAAATGATATAAATGTAATGTTAAATCAATAATTAAAGTGTTTTAGCTGAAAGAACTGTCTCTATAAATGTTAACAGTCTACACGGAAGTTTCTAGAAGCCCTTATGTGTAACTCGAGTTTTTAGTCTGTTCGCCTAGTGTGACAAATAACGGTTCCCTTTCAGTCAACCATTTATTGTTACTGGTACCAAAGTCTTTTTATTTACTCATAACAGTATATTTCTAATAGATTTACACAAAGTGTCCACTTTCTTGTATTTTACATTAGAAAATGGGGAGAAAGAGTAATAAAAAAATACCTCAAAATGTTTTTAAAAAGGGTTATGTCCCTTGGAATGCTGGTACAAAAAATAATTGGTAAGAATTATAAAGTTTAAGTATGTGAGACTGGATTCTGGTGTGTATAAATCCAGGGCAAATAAGTGTTTAGATGATTTATTGTCTGTGCAAAATGCAGATGGCACAATGGCAAATTGTAAACTTTTGCGGCCAAAAAAAACACAAAAAACATGATGATAGTTGATACTTACTTTAATGCTGAAGTGTCATCTGCAGACCAATTCACATATAAGATTTTTCAACAGAATGCTCTTCAGAACATGTCAACACTGAAATAAAAAATTCACATGTTGTATAAACAAAACTGTTAGGGTATTATTTAAAATTTAACACAGTAAACTAAATACAGCTTTGTCTGTCCACCCATTTGACTTAGAAAACACCCGTAAACCCCCATTTCAAGGCAATTTTACCTCAAACGTGCTTTCTGTGTCTCAATCCATTCCGAATAGTCCATGTTTACAATGTATGAACTGGTTTATTAATAACTTTTAAAAATGAAAGTACAATAAGGTCACGAGTGCACATGTAGTTTCCCTAAATAGGTGTAATACCACCATTGATTTTTCCCTATTAGTCTTTGTTAAATTGGTACTTTTAAAAAAAATGTACAGAATTTACCTTTATTTCAACCAAAGAAATACTTTGCATGAATAAAGTTTAATCCTTTCCAGTGCTACAGTGAAAATTTCACACTACATTTCATTGCATATAAGAAAGTAACCTGCACCGGAAGTAAACAATCACATTTTTACCAGGTTATTTACTGGTTACCTGCTTTGGCAACTATGTAACCTTAACTTTCCAAAATATTTTATAAGACCATCAAATAAAAAAAGAATGATGCTTTCAGACACCCAACATACATGTTTATGACTCAGAAAAATTTAAGTGCATTGAAATGCAGGGTTAATTTTCTACAACTGTCAAATTCAAGGGAATATTTTTTTAGACCTACTTTCGTATGCAACCGGATGTGGCGTATCATGATTTGGTGGTATTACACCTAAAGAACACCTAAATGTCAAATAAACTTAATGTATTTTTTTTCCCTCCAATTGCAAGTTATTTCAAGCATAACTGCCAAGTTTTGTCTCAGTCAGATCTATAGTTTCAGAGAAAATCACTATAATGTAAGGCCATATCCTACGGCAATTTCAGTCTTATTTCTTCGACAAATCCAAATTTCAGTGTATCATTATAAAATGCAGTGTTGACTAATATCTGATCAAAAACTCATGATCTATGCATTCAAACAATTAAATAGAATACAAAAGACAACTTTTAGATGATAAACAAT
>NW_027468251.1:0-21902 GCF_965363235.1 Mytilus galloprovincialis | reverse complement strand
ATATCATGTAAGGGAGGGGTTTTTGCGAAAAATACCAGTCAAGGGACTGTGTTATTTCCCAAGCCATAACATGATATATCTGTTTAATAACACCAAATAGATTTTGATTGAACATAAAAGGGAAATCATAGTACCGTGGTAATTAAACATGTTCAAATATATGCATTTAAGTGCTTTGTTTTTTTGGTATCTATGTGTAAATGTCATTGTTTTTCCATCATTAAATTGTTCATTTGTATAGATGTCTTTTATTTCATAAACAATAATATATAATGTCTTAAAATATATTTATGAGGATTGTTTTAATTTGAATCATGACCATAAATATCTTACTTACAAGATTCATATTTTCTTCTTGTTCTTGATATACCTATTGTTGTTCCATGCATTTCTAATCAGGACGACATGCATAACATTCTTTGTTTTCATACATGCATTAGGGAAGTATCGTGCGTTCTTACCACCAATGGCTAAAATTTCAAAATCCCACAACTCTTTGTACCCGGGATATGATGCCTTTCCTTTGTCGCCGAGTTTAAAGTCATTCCATGGCTTAAGAGGCTCTTTAATTTTCCCCAGACTATGTACTGACATTTTACCACTGTCAGTCGGCCATAACATCACAGCAAATTTATTCTGGGCTTGCATTTCTGTTTCTTTGTAATCGTGGCTGTAACTGTAGTCGTTCAAGTTATTTGAAAATAGCGCTAGGTGTCAAGTTACTTTCTGTTTACCAAATACGGGAAATAGAGATGCATCTAAACACCGACGAGTAAATACCGATAATATTAACGCGCTTTCGATGTGTTTTAAAACGTGATACGTATGTGGTAGGGATTATCATCGTTTTTAATCGTTTATTAGAAGATGGGAATAAACAACATCACAAAAGCACGAAGAACAAATAATTATTAAGGTTTGTTATTTGCCTTTTCGGTTTTAGCTTTACCGTGATTTTCGGAAACTCTCTAGAATTATCATGCTGTATCGTGATTTTCGGAAGCGCTCTAGAATTTTCTTAATGGAAGAAAACAATAACAATGAATGAAGTCGAAGAGTGCGAAATTTGTGGCAAACTGTTGAGTAGAAAACAGAGATTGATATCCCATAGAGAAAAAATACATGGCATAAAACGTAAGATTAGAAATTGTTTTGTTCAGAACTAGGACGTCATTGTGTAAATTGTATGCATTTGAAAGTTAAAAGGCACCAGTAAAAATGTAACATGATACCACACATGATGCCGGACATTCACAATTATTTACCGTCTCTAAATTATAGTGTAGTTTTTACTATTTTCTCCCGATCTTCTTTAAGCTTCAAATACAAGTTTATAATTTTTTAAACTTGCATATATTTTTCTTCTTTTTTTTAAATTTTATAAAGATAGTGTTTGTTGAAAATCATTGACCATTCACATTCCATTTAGTATCTGAAAAAAGGGGGGATTTTTTTCTGGGGCATACATTTGTAACATTTTTCAAGTGTTGGCTCATAATCTATGTGAGAGCTACATATTTGGTTTTTTTTAGAGGGGTATTTTCTTTAAGGATTTCTGATGGGTTCCTAGTCAAACATCATGAGCATCTGGGGGATTGAAATTGCTTGAGCATTTAATTTCTTAAGGGTCTTTGACAAGGTACATGTAGTGTTTTATCCCCACTTCTGTTCAGAAATTAAATGGAATGGCCTGTTTTAAAACATTGCATTAATTTCAAAATGAATTATCAACAGTATATTTATTATTTGCATTCGACTGTAATGAAAATAAACACTGATATGATAAAAGAGGGACGAAAGATACCAAAGGGACAGTCAAACTCATAAATCTAAAACAAACTGACAACGCCATGGCTAAAAATAAAAAAGACAAACAGAAAAACAATAGTACACACGACACAACATAGAAAACTAAAGAATAAACAACACGAACCCCACCAAAAACTAGGGGTGATCTCAGGTGCTCCGGAAGGGTAAGCAGATCCTGCTCCACATGTGGCACCCGTCGTGTTGCTTAAGTGATTCAAATCCGGTAAATAGTCTAATTCGGTAGGTCATATTCATGAAAGGGAAGGGGATTGTAGTTACGACGTAAGGAACATATCCGATATCATTTGTGAAACGGTTATTCCATAACGGTCAACCAATATTTTTCATTGAATAACTATTAAGACATCCAATTTTTTTTTATATTCTAGCTGACCATGAAGCGAAGAAGTACAAACTTTACGTAAGCAATTCTGCAGTACCAATTCCTAGGACAACAGCGTTTCGAAAAAGAAAATTTGACCAAGAAACATGTATCCAGTCTGTAACAGTATCAGGACAGTTAGATCTAGAATGCCAAGAGGAATCCACAACATTTGAAACAAGATCAGAAACTGCTGAATCTTCATCTTTATCAAATTTAGAAAGTTGTCATTCATCGTCAATACATGAAGAAGAACTTGCACATACTGTTTCATATAATGAATGCACATCTTCCCAGAACAAACTTGAAACTGGTATGTTAGAAAGCATATCTGTTTTAAATGAACATGAGGTGTTGAACAGCAATTCAGCAGAAATACATGTACAAAATGTATATGATAAGACAATGCAATCTTTCCCAGGAGCATGGGAATGTGAGGCAGCTGCTGCTGAATTATCTGATTGTGATTCATCTGCAACATCTATTTCTAGAGACTCTGATAGTGATATTGATACAGATTTTGAATCAGATATATCTTCATCTTCTGAATTAGATACTGATACTGAGGACAACATATTAAGTGATGACTCAAGTTTCGATCAGCCAGTAATCTCTAATTCAGAGCCAGTAATCTCTAATTCAGAATCACAGACAAAACTGACCCATGATGAAGAAAAAGACATGGCATTACTATCCCTGCTGTTAAGATACCATTTAGGAGAGAGTGGATCTCGTGATGTAGTTAAAATCCTTAACATTTTTAACCCTGAAAACAAAGTCAAAGATCCTAATAAATTAAAAGCCTGTATTGGTTCAACTGAGACACAGATATATGAATTCTGTGACAAATGTTATACACTGTATACTGAAGAAGACATTTTTCAATGTGCAATAGCAGGATGTAATGGCATAAGGTATAAAGGGCCAATTAACAAGCAGCAACTGAAAAGAAAGAAAACATACTTTACCTGTCTACCAGTGAAACAACAAATAAAGGATATATTACAAAGGGAGGGCATATGGTCAAGTATAGTGAAGTACCGTGCTGACTGTAAAGCAACAACTGATGTGACTGATATAGTTACAGGAGAAATGTACAGAGATTTATGTAAGCCTGGCCAGTTTATGAATGGAAAGGATAATTTCACTTTGCTTTTCAACACCGATGGTGTTCCATTATTCAAATCATCCGGTGTTTCAATATGGCCAATCTATCTTGTTATCAACGAATTACCACCAGTTTTAAGATTCTCCAGGAGAAACATGATAATATGGGGTATTTGGCAGTCCAAAGGTAAACCGGTCTTCAGGACATTTCTGCAGCCCTTTATTGAACACATGATAGACCTAAAAGACAATGGGGTATCCATATCTGTAGATGGTAAGACAGTTCTTACCAGAGGTCTTCTATTGGCAAGTACAATGGATTTGCAAGCAAAAGCGTATTTGACTGAAATGACCCAACACAATGGAAAAAACAGCTGTATTACAGTACTACCTGTGACATTATCTTATTCATGGTGGCCATAAAAATTATGTTCACCATGGTGGCCCTATATGTTCATCATTATACCCCCTGTCGCTTAATTAATACACAAGGTAGTAATCAAAAACTAGTCAAGGGTAAAGGGAAATCTTGACTGCATTGAAGTGTTAAAATTATATAACTTACAGGTCATGTGTCTCAGGTAAAATATACATGTATGTGTGTTTGTGATTATGACAAGAAAATTCAAAAATAAAATAAAATAATATAAATAGTTGAATAAATAGCTGATTTTTTTTTTTAATTTGACTCATGACTATTTGTTTTGACATTATACCTTTCTAATCAATTTAAGCTATTTTTTACATGTACTTTATGATAAGTGAAGAATAAATGAATATCATCTTCCAAATGCCTGCCTTTTTCTATTGAAAAGTTGTTTCTCAAATTAATTTTCTTAAATCAAAATGATTTATATTTAAATCATAGTAGACATGGTAGATAGACTTATCTGCATTCAATACTGTTTTACAAATGTTAAAGATTGTCTTTAGAACTTAGTCTAAATAAAATTTAGGCAATTCCTTATTTCTCTATTGAAGAAATATATTCAAAATATTCATTAATTCAACAAAATTTGATAATATTTGTTTTGTCATATAAACATATGGTATTTAGTTTAAAAAAAAAACAAACAAACAAAAACACAATTATAATGACAATGCAAAGAATTAACAATTCTATAAGAAATTAAAACACATGGATTTTTTTTAGGTTTCTGCCCTCAGTTCTAATAATGACTATTTTATAAGGGAGCCAATATTTTCAACATATTCATGTAATAAAGGTTTAGCATTTCTTTCACTTTTTGTTCTTGGGTAAGAGACATTATTATGAGAAGGTAAACAATTTTCAAATAGATTATCTCAAGTTATTTTGTTAATTTTACAATTAAGGAAGGAGTGGTCTTCATTGTCCAGCAAGTGGCGAAGTTTACATATTCTATCTTTTCTAGGAATTTTATATTGTCCACTATTTTCTATTTCTAAGTTATGACCACTAACTCTTTATGTGACACATTTGAGTATACAGTTTTTACCAAAGTTGTTATTCTTAAATCTATTTTCAAAAATGTTCTTATATTTTTCTTTAAATTGATTTTTCATCAAGGGTTTTAATGTCTTAATTCATTCAAGTCTCTGAAATTGTTAACTTTATCTAAAAGACCTGGGTTTAGGGAAATATTTGCAAATGTATACCAAGAATATGTATCATACCAGTCCAGCACTTCCAACAATATAAATGTACACAGAAAAAAATGATTTAATTAATAGACCATAAAAGTGTAACCATCTATATAAGTGTATTTTGTCAAATTTTGGATTTTAACAGACAGATATTAGCTAAACTGAAGATGCCATATTTAATAAGTTCACATTTGTTTAAAAAAGGCAAAAGAAGACAGTTTTTTTCTTTAAATATTTTTTTGGAAAATAAGTCTCTTCAACATGTCCATTACGTTAACTCCTGATTTCAGATTTAAAAAAAAAAGATGGACAAAACTATTTTTTTCTTATTAAAATCATATAATGATATTTGTAGTTTTCCTGAATAATAGATGTTATAAAAATTTATTATAAGAGGATTGATATTGTCTGATCATTTTATAATGTTAAGAAACAGGCTTGCTAAAAATTACTTCCTTCATGGTTTCTTTAAAAATATCATTTGCCTGATTATTAGTTATTATTAATGATAATTCATTAAATAATGCAAATAAACGATTAAATACATTGTACATTAATTATTTTTTTTGCTTTTAAAAAAAAAAATTAAAGTCTGTTAATTGTCTTTCAAATGCTATTCAATAACTTTATCTTTGATATTTTATTGTCTTTTTGCTTCTCAAGATTCTTACTAAGGAGACATTAAAAGAATAAGAAACAAAATCATACAAAAATTAATAAGAACAAATAAAAAAATTTAAAAAATGAGTTTGAATAAATTCAAAAGACAGAAAAATAAAAAATAATATTAATTAACAAAGACTAAAACAATGTCTTATTCTACATTTTCAAAAAAAGGTGAAATGTCAATTTTGAAAGAAACCTAAGTTACCTGTACAGGTAAATTTTAAAGAAACATACAAGTTGAAAACTTCAACCATGATTGATTACAACAGGTAACATTATTAGATAAAACATCAACCTATGTTTTATGACCCCAATAAATGGCCAACATCTCAAAATTGAATACCCCAATAAATGGCCACCATTGGATGTTGACCATGCAAGAGGGTGGACATAATTAAGAGAATGTCACAGGCTGTACTGTACATGTGAAGATCCTGGTGAAGTGGTGAAGCAAGGACGTGGTCATACCAGAGTTTATCCACACCGTAATGATAGTGATTTGTATAAAGTCAGAAATTCAGCAGGTAATTAAGATTATACATGTCTGCATGTCATGCATGTAAAATGATGATTATAAAAAATGTAAAAATAAGATAATGTGGTAGATATATTTATGTATGATTGCCAATGAGACAACTACTCCCAATAAAACAAGTAATTATCATGATGAATAAATGAATAAGCAGTGATGTACATTTAGGCTGTCATAAAATCTTCAACACAGAGCAAAAAAACATGCACCTGGTGTACATGTGTAATCTTTTACACACAGTATTTAACATACAACCATGAACATGGATATTTTTATTTTCTGAAATAAGAAATATTGAAAGCGTTTGATTAAAAATATCAATGATTATAAAAACATGAAACATATTAAATAACTGACATGATTGACAATTGTCTTTGTTTATTGTTGAAATGATAACGCATGTTCAGTTATTTTTTTTTTATAGAAATCCTAGCTTGTGGACTAGCTGCGCTTCAGACAAATAAGCCTGAGATGGGAGTTAAAGGGGTATCGTCATTGCATGGGCTAGAATGGTTTGATATGGTCTGGGGACTGGTTCCAGACTACATGCATGGAGTTTTACTTGGTGTAACCAAAATGTTGATGAAACTTTGGTTTTCATCATCACATGCTGGTAAACCTTACTTCATTGGAAGGGCCATAAAACAAATTGACAAAAAACTTAAGAAGATGAAGCCTACTGACGACATTACAAGACTTCCAAGGAAAATTGAAAATAATATGCATCATTTGAAAGCATCCGAACTCCAGATGTGGTTACTTTTTTATTCTGTACCGTGTTTGATTGATATCATGGTGTCTGAATACTTCAATCATCATTGCCTCCTTGTGGAGGGAATATATATATTATTAAGTGACAAGATCACTGCAGTGCAGTTAAATCATGCAGAACATATTTTGAACTTATATTATGCACAGTTTGGCAACTTATATGGAGTAAATAATTGTACAATAAATCTGCACAATACTTGCCGACATCTTACATCGTATGTCAGAAAATTGGGACCACTCTGGGCATGGTCATGCTTCGCATTTGAAGATATGAATGGTACAATTTTGGAATCTGCACATGGTACAGGAGATGTTTGTTCCCAAATTTTGTGGTCTATGCAGGCAAGAAAACGACTCACTGTTGATTGTTCCAAAATGGCCAACTCAGAATTAAGAAATTTTGTCGTAGAAGCAATGAACACAAGAAGAGCAATAAAAATAAAACATGTTGCAGAAAATTGTAAAATTGCAGGGGGAATGAAGACAGAAATTCTTGAAGCAGATATTTTAAGACAACTCAGACAAGTATTGAATTTACCACAGCCAGATGATGATAGTAGTTTAGGAACAATTTCAAAAGTTGGACGCATAGTCAAAAATGACCAAGTTATATTCTCCAAAATCTATAGTAGAATGACCAAGAGAATTGGCCATGTAGTGTTGATAAATAATATTAATACATGCACTTCTGACAATTCTTCCCAGATAGCATCTATTCAATATTTTGTATTGCACCGTAAGAGTAACAAATGTGCGGCAATTGTGAAATACATTACACTAAAGGAAGAAATGGCATTGGTTCATAGGTCTATCAGTCATTTAATTACTGTGAACCCTGAAGATCTGAATGCCAAAAACTGTGTTATATTAGTTGAAAATATCCAAGAAAAACTGCTTTATCTTGATGGAAACACAAAATATCCTTGCATTGCCAGACTACCAAATTTATATGGACAAAGTTCCTGAATGGATTGAATGATAATGTACTTAAAATTCATAATTTTCACTGAACAATTGGCTAGAAAATTAATTTTCACAAATCAAGTTTAATTATTTAACATTTCTAAAATTACTGTGTATAAAGATAATGTTCATGCACATGTTCACAATTTGTATCTTTTTTAACAAAAATTTCTCAGACATAAAAAGTTTGGACTCTAACATTTTTACTCTTGTCTTTACAAATCCTAGAAAGTCCTTGCTTAATCCCAGAGTTCTGCAAATTGAAAAAACAACTAAGTATTTCTGGGACTTGTGCTATTCTTATCTGTCCCAGCTCTTGCCACAAATTTCCAATAATCCCAGGATGTCCTTAGATATCCCAGCTTTTTCCAGCTCATATAATTTGTGGGAATCCTAGGTTGTCCCATATAAAATGAATATCCCAGCTTTTCCCAGGTTCACCCACAAAGTAAGGCTGGGACGTCCTGGGACAATCCTGGGATTACCTAGGATAAATCCATTATCTGGGATTCTTTTTCACAGGGGTATAATCCTTGTCTTTTTTTAAATCAATATATATATAAGAGATTTAAATCATGCTAAGGACTCCCTGCCCTCAGTCTTAGTGACTTTTTAAAAATGAGCCTAATTTGCATGTGTCCTGTTTTGTTTCAGGATTGAGGATATGTTTTAATTTATCTATATCATTTAAGTTATTATATTTATTTTCATTTAAAATTCTTTTCTTAATTGTTCATTTATTTTACATTTAAAGGAGAAATGAAGCTCATCATCTAGTACATATTTAACAAAGGACACAGCAGATGGATTCATGAGAAAATTGTGTTTTGGTGATGGTGATGTGCTTGTAGATCTTACTTTACTAAACATTCTTGCTGCTTACAATTATCTCTATCTATAATGAACTTAGCCCAGTTAGTTTCAGTGGAAAATGTTGGTGAAAATTTACAAATTTTATGAAAATTGTAAAAAAATTGACTATAAAGGGCAATATCTCCAGACTATTTTGGTCATGTTGACTTATTTTTAGGTCTTACTTTGCTGTACATTATTGCTATTTACAGTTTATCTTTATCTATAATAATATTCAAGATAATAACAAAAAACGGCAAAATTTCCTTAAAATTACCAACTCAGTGGCAGAAACCTAACAACCGGTTATCCGATTCATCTGAAAATTCCAGGGCAGATAGATCTTGCATGACCTGATAAACAATTTCTCCTCCTGTCAGATTTGCTCTAAATGCTTTGGTTTCTGAGTTATATAATTAAGCCAAAAACTGCATTTTACCCCTATGTTCTATTTTTAGCCATGGCAGCCATCTTGGTTGGTTGGCAGAGTCACCAGACACATTTTCAAACTAGATACCCCAAATATTCAAAATAAATTGCTAAAATTATCAAAAAGAATATTATGTTGAGTCACTTCAGTTCTTAAATATTAGATTACCAAAAGCATCAATGTTTTAGTCAAAATGAAGTTTTAAAACAGGTGTCAAAATAAAAGAATGATATACAAAACTTAAAACTTAAAAGAGTTCTGGTAAATTAATCAAATGACTGAAGTGTTGTAGAAACAAATTATTTTCTTAAGATAATATTTGCTGTTCTTCATACACACACATTTTTGTTTTATCTAGATAATTAAAAGAGGAAATTGGTTAAAAACCAATGGATAACATTCAAAGAGAGCTATCAAGACACAAATATAAATATTAAAACTGACTAAGCAAAAAAACATAGCAAATATCAGTGCAAATAAGTCAATGCTTGCAGTAAATATTGTATTGCAATACAAAAATGTGGTATGATTAGTTATGAGACGTTATTCTCCAGAAGAGACTAACCAAATGACACAGAAATTAAAATCTATAGGTCACTGTACAGCCTTCAACAATAAGTAAAACCTAATGATGTCCCATTCTGAAATAACCATGTTCAGTCAACCATGGAATTTAGGTTAATCTAGGAATCTATTATGTATAGTAAGTTGTCATTTGTTTATGTAATTAAGGTCTTTCCTTTTCAAAAGGGAAAGACCTTACTGTATTTCTTCTGTTTATTATTATTATTCTTCCACCAAACTTTGACAAAGTTAGCAGCCTTAACAGGGACTGAACTTAACTGTTTTTGTCTAGGGGCCAGCTGGGCCCCTAAGATATTTTTTTCAGGGGCCCAGTTGAAATTTTAGGAGCCCAACCAATCTTTATACAAAAAGACTAAATGAAAATAAAACTGAAAATAACTTTGTATATACTTACTAACAGTGTTCCAGTTTGAATCTCAGGGCAGAAGGGTGCTAGTGCTCCTAATTAAGGAGTTTTATAAATAAAACAGGTGAGATGGGAGAGGATTATATTATTTTGATGCAACAATACAATGCATATATTACAGAAACTTAGAACTGTTACTATTTTTCTCCATAATTGTTAAAATTAAAAGCATTTTATAAGTGCCCCCATGTAAGGAGGATCATAAATACAAGGAGTAAAACAGGAAGTACAGTCTTGTTTATGTTCAAATACATTGATTCTTCTTTAAATGTATGTTCATGGTATGAAACAAAACAGTTTTTTTTTTAATAAAGCTCATAATATTTAAATTATTGCCACCAGAAATGTATTATAAGATTTGATGATATTTATTTTAGGTTATTTCCTGCCAAAATTGTCTCCCTTCAATTTTTTTCAACTTCCTGTTGACCTGACAATATGGCTGTTTTTGTTTTTTTTTAATAAATACTATCTCAATCCAAGCCATCCTCTAATAGTGTTGATCAAAATATATTTTGCAATAAGTTTAAATTGAAGATTGGATATCAAACTTAATATTGGGATATTTATTTACGAGACTGCGTTTCGTTTTTACATTGAGTATTTTTTGTAAATAGCGATTCAGGGACAAGTTACCATCTAACACAGGCTTGTAATGACTCCGAGGACAATTAGAAAACATCCCTTTCGCGATGCTTATTGAACAGTTTAGAAGAAAACACTATTCAATAATGAAATAATCGTAGAAAATTTAGCAGAGTTAAGAAAACATGCTGATTGAAGGAGGTATATGACATATCGTCACTTCGGATTGAAAACATAGCTTTTCCACTGGGTTTAGGTTATTAGAAAGAACCTACTGGTTTTCGGAAATATTCTATATACTATATCGCTTTGAAAAGACAAAACAGGCTTTCTGTTGGGAACAGTCTTCGTTAGTATCGAGGGGAAAAGGGTACAAATGGGATTCACTTCAATTTTTTTACAGTCGCCAGCTGGGCGACCAGGATGACTAAATATATTCGCCCAGCCGAAAATCTGGTCGCCATAGGCGACTGGGCGAGCGTTAAGTTTAGTCCCTGCTTAACCGTAAGACGTGTCGCTTTCATGTTCACACTTTGTATCGGTGTCATGAATACCTATCTGGAACTCACCCTGTGAGTCGAAATATTTTGTCGGTTCGGAGTAATCCCTCCAAAACCCAAAAACCTTGTTACCGTTCCAACACCGTAACCGTAATAGGTAGAAAAAAAACAAAGGGTGAAATTTGTTCAGGACCAGACCCCGGTTCTTCGTCACATTTGGATCGAAAGGATTCAACAACTCATTGGTAAGGTTATGCCCCTATGAAAATTAACCGGTGTCGGTTGGCCACCAAAACTCAGACACCTAGGATCTTCACCATTCATCATCAATTCATGTGACTTTGAAAAATACCTCAAGGTCAAATGTGTATGTTGACCTTGACCTTTGACCTAACACCTTGTTACCGGATAATCTCAGAAACCATTATACTTACAGAAGTTTTGAATAGTGGAAAATGTTTGGGTCATTAAGGCGCAACTTTGTTTTTATTTTGACCTTAGAGATTTGACCTTTCTGTAAGGGGCATAACCCCTGATTTAGGTTTCTGAAAAGACAAAATCAGCTTTTACTATATAACCAAAGGTCCTAGACCCATGGGGTCTTCAGCAATGACATTGAGGACTAATGACCTCGACAAAGGTCACAAGGTCAAGGTCATGTCCCAGATAGCGAATTATGTGTTTTTGACCTTATTTTAAGTATTTTAAGTGTGTTTTAACTGTTTTTAAGGTTGACCTTGACCTTTGACCTTTCAACTTTTTAGTCGATATCTCAAAAACGGTTAATCTTACAGAAATAGTAAACAGTGAAAACTGTTTAGGTGACTGAGGCACAACTTTTTTACATTTTGACCGAAAGGATTTGACATATTCTTAAGGGGCATAACCGCCGTTAACGGTTTCTGAAAAGGTAAAATTAGCTTTAACTCTTGAACTAAAAGTCCTAGACCCATGGGATCTTTTACAATGACATTGTGGACCAATGACCTTCACAAAGGTTACAAGGTCAAAAGTCAAGGTCATGTCCAAATTATCGAACTTGTTGTTTTTGTCATTTTTTGACGGTTTTATGTGTGTTTGAGAGCTTTTCAATGCATTCTACGCCTATTGGAACATTTACTTTACATTTCGAAAAGGAAAGACCTCTCAATTGTTCAAGAACAATTGACATTTTAATTTATACATATTTCTCGTTTCTCGTTTTTTTATATAGATTAGACTGTAACGGTTTTCCGGTTTGAATGGTTTTACACTAGTAATTTTGGAGCCCTTTATAGCTTGTTGTTCGGTGTGAGCCAAGGCTCTCAATAAAAAATATCTAAAAATCAGCAGCATTATAAGTTTAATACTTTGAAGTTTTTTTATTCACAGCATTCAAATCAATGTGCAAAAAGCTTTTACAGTTTATAATTCACCTCTAGTGTTAAAAGTCTGAAGCTGTTCTATCTTAATTGGCAATGAATTTAATTGGACACAACAGCTGTTTTTACAATGTTTGAATCTCACAAATCTGATAAGAAAATTCTGATCAAGGTTAAAAACATAACAAAAATGGAGAAAATATCATGCATTCAAAGAGAGTATGAGACCCTGTTAGGCCTTGTGGTCTTTACAAAATTGGAAGATGATTATCCTTCTTGAAATCATAATCAAAATATTTATTTTTGAGCATAAATTCTGTACTCGGAGCCTCGAGTACAAAATTATGACAGATATAGCGAGACCCTACGACTTGCAGTCATTTAAGCACAATTGTCGTACTCAGGGTCAGAAATCGACAAATCGAAATACTGGATTTGACATTTTTAGCACAAACTTTGTACTATATATATTAAGTAATATTAGATAAAGGAAGATATGATGTGAGTGCTATTGAGACAAGTCTCCATCCAATAACAATTTATAAAAGTAAACCAATAGAGGTTAAGGTACAGCCTTCAACACGGAGCCTTGGCTCACACCGAACAGTTTATGGTATATAAAATAATTCCATTGCATCCAAAGACATTATAATTCCATAACACTTATTTAAATTTTAAGTTAAAATATTTTAAAAGTAGCATCTTTAGAACACCAGTCTCAATTTAGTTATTCATTTGTGAGAAAAGATTAAGCACTGTTAAAGATCAAAGCCTATAAGACATATGTTCACTATTGATCTTTTAACCTTGAAGGGATTGTTATTATGCTAATGAATACAGCATAATGGGAATAAAATGGAAATCTGAATTACACTGTGTCTAAAAATAACACTAGAACGGTTCATTTCTTAGATTTAAACATTAATCTATGTGTTTTTGCTACTGATATTTAGGCCAAATAAAAAAGTATGTGTGGTTCCAGTTACATCTGAAAAAAAGTTAGGGTATTTAGGTAGGGATTTTTTGTTATTTTATGTTTTTTTTTACATTGAGTTTATGGGAGCAACATTCTGACTTTAACAGTGCTTAATGAAAAATGACAATAAAATCTTTAGGGTAGGCTATTTTTAAGCCGAAAATGTAGGGACGGTAGGGTTACTGGAACCACACATATATTTTTATTTGGCCTTACTGTAAAAGACAGACCAAATAACCATGTCAATGACATTTTGAGATATATGTTTCTGTGTCGTTACACAGTTAAGAGTTTTATTGCATACTGAGCAATTAGTTTCAACTGTTAGATCCAGTTCACTTTTCTCGAAAGGCAATAAACACAAACCGCTTTAAATTTGAATTTATTTTCAATGGTATTTTTAGACAAATGGCTTTAAATTTGAATTTATTTTCAATGGTATTTTTAGACAAATGGCTTTAAATTTGAATTTATTTTCAATGGTATTTTTAGATAAAATGTAAAGATATTAGGTCAAATCTTTATCTGATTTGATATGGAAATTAGACGAAGTAAAAATGTATTTGACCTTCATCTCCATCCTATTCAAAATAGTCTTAAGAGTTTGAACTTCTTGAGGAAACTAGGGTATAGAGAAGAATTCTTCTTCTCAATATGCCTATAATCTTTGATGCAGTTGTACCAGACAAGCAATTTTGTAACAATCAATTACCAAAAGGAAAAGTTGATCAGCATAACAAAAGGAGTGTCAATACAAATGTTCAGGTAGACATATTGAGGAATAAACTTGCTATAATTCCCTTTATTTTATTTCTATCTTACTATTTTATATGTTTACTGAAAATAGCCATTATACTGATTGCCCTTGCAGAAAGGCCATCCTCTGCAGATATCAGTATAATGGTCATGGTGGTAAAATTGTTTAAGGGGCAAAATCTACAAACAAAATAATAAAGAAAGGAACATGTAGAAAGTCTAGAACTTTGAGGAATACAAACGTTGATAAGCACAAAATTACAAGTGACATCATACTGTTGATTCATTTATTTTCGTGGGTATCAATTTTCGTGGTTTCAGGAAAACTTGCATTTTCGCGGATATTTAATTTCATGTTTTTTGCAAAGACTACACTGAGATTCCTTTAAAAAATATGTAATTCATTGAACATTTGAATTCGTGGTTCTCCTGTACCCACGAAATCCACGAAAATTGGTGTCCAACGAATAAAAATGAATCCACAGTATACAAATTGTCAATAGAAAACTACTAACTGTCAAGTCATAATAATAATAGGAATTTCTTGTTGATGGGTTGTTTACTAGCTAGGTTGATTGCTTCCATAAAATTTTGTCAATAACAGGAAGTGGTTGACTCAATGACACAGCAGCCCAACCTGAGGATAAAAAGGGAGGGGGGTTCCAACTATATGTCCCCATTCAAATGCATAGGCTGTCCATAATAAAGGGGTGTCCAACCCCCTGAACCCCCTCCGGATCCGCCACTGCATGTTGAGGAAAGAAAAGGTTGATAGGCACAAAATATCATACAAATTGTCAATAGAAAACTACTAACTGTCAATTCATAATAAAGCAATTTCTTGTTGATGTGTTGTTTACTAGCTAGGTTGGTTGCTTCCATAAAATTTTGTCAATAACAGGAAGTAGTTGACTGAATGTCACTGAAGCTAGTCAACTGCAAGTAACCATCACATTGATTTTATGGAAAACACTTTGGCCTTGGATAAAAATGCATTCCTATACAAAGCTATTAACACTATTTGCTATAAAAAGAATAGCAAATATTTATAGGCAAGATAATTTTCATTAAAAAGACTATTTCCAGATGAATATAAGTAAATTGCTATTTCAAGATGAATATAAGTAAATAATTAAGTGTTATATGTTTCATTTCAATTATATACTTTATTAAGTTAGCAGTAAACAAAATTAATTTGAGACAGCCATGTCAGAATTTCATTCAGTTCAACAGATCTTTGCCATGATCAAGAATCTATAATAATGATTGATGAATTGTTAACTTCAAGGTCCAATGGCCAATATTTCAGGCATATAAAGGATGATTAAATCACAAAATTAGCCAAGTGTTTATTGTATGAGATTTTATTAAACTTTTATAAATGACAGGATTTAAGGTCTAATGGCAAATATTTCAGGCATATTCTAGATGATTAAATCACAAAATTTGCCAATTTAGACTCAATGCTTATTGTATAAGAATTTATTAAATTTCTGATTTTGACAGGATATGAATGGATCAGAAATTAAATGAACCATTAATGCTCTTTGTATTCAATATATCATGTTCTCCACAATTAATATTTTGCGGAGTTATGAAGTGCCACCCAATGCATGGCAGATCCGGGGGGGGGGGGATTGGAACCCCCCTTTTTTTTGACCGATCAATGCATTTGAATGGGGACATATAGTTAGAACCCCCTTTTTTAAATGGCTGGATCTGCAACTGCCACCTATAGAAGGACATTAATATCGGTAAATAACTATCGTAGTTATGAAGTTCCTGAATAACCTACAGAAAGCCATTATCGGTATTCAAGTCAATGAAAATATCTTATAATACCATGTAAACACAACATAATGGAAACTTAACAAGTAAATAAGGATTTGAGTATGAAATTTGTAACCTTAAACTTTAGTAAACATTAAATAAAGAAAACAGTATCAGCTGGAATAATTGTCTAAAAATGATCAATTTCACTTCATTTATAATCAATTTAATTATAAGACAGAAATGTTTTTCTAAAGATATTTCCGTAAAATTAACTTGTTCTGAAACAAATTGACAACAAAATAATGTGAAAATTGGACAATTGAAAAAACTAGAAGTAATTTTCTTTACTGTAAATAAAAACCTAATTTATAATAATTATGAAATTGATTTTTATTTCTGATATTAAATGGGAGGTTGGTTGTTGCAATAATATGTTGTCGATAAATGGAAACTTTATACTCAGTGTTTAGTTACTGTTATTGAAGCTAAGCCAAACAACTGTAAGTAAGATAAATGGATTTTATGGAAAAACAATACAACCTTGGAAGCAAATCCATTTCTAAACAAAAACATTAACACAAATCATATTACTAAATATAGAAAGGCAAATAAGTCAGGTAAGTTATGATCAAGTTTGAGCTTAAAAAAAGGCTTCCTTATCTTTACTAAACCCTGCTTTAGCATTAAAAGTTGATGTTTCTGCAACTTCATGGTAAATGACCTTTAACCAGATAAAGGACAAAATAACTGACAAACAGAAATGCTAAAAGAAACAGGCATTGGATACCATAAGGCCTCCTTTAGACAGAGCCTAAAAAAATAAGTCAAATGTATTCAATATCATTTAAACTTTTTTAAGGACAATTTGACATATAAGAATTTAGTCAATTGATATACATGTATATTTAGGGGCCAGTTGAAGACAGCCGGTGATAGCTGGAGCCAGCCTCCAGGTTATAGATTTGTTCTGTACATTTGAAGACCCATTGGTGGCCTTGGCGTGTCTTTTGCTCTTTGGTTGGTTTATTGTCTCTTTGACAAATTTTATGTTTCTTTTGTCTATTCTACAGGTTCAATGAAATTAAATCATAAAATTGGCCAAGTGCTAATTGCATGAGAATTGATTATAAAATATTTCATACAAATGTACAGGATGTTCAAATGGAAATAACACTGATATTGAGTGAACCATTAATGCACATTGCATTAAATAAATTCTTATCTACAATTGATATTTGCTGTACTTGTAAATACCACCTACAGTAGGCCATTATTCACTTCAAACGCACAAAACAATTTAAAACCATGTGAATTCAACATATGGGAATTGAGCAAATAAAACTAATCAATTATGATGTTTACATGATGGTTGGTATTTCAAAATAGATACAAATAAAAGCTTTGTAATAAAATAACAAAGAATTCAATTTTCATCATACTTTACTTAACAACTTAATTGATTGCATAATTTATGTAAAAATAAATAGGGAATGTGTCCCATGATGCCCCTGCATGCATACAATGTTATAAAGGGACACAACAAGAGGACTGCAAAAGTGATGCATCCAAATTTTGAATTTAATCTGTGTTTTATGGTAATAAGCATTGTGTATAAGTTTCATAACATTTGGTTGAGGAAAACTGAAGTTATAGAGAACGAAAACCAAATTTTTGGACAAGCATACTGATGGACATAAGACTTAATGCCCCCTCCAATTGTGGTAGGGGCATTACAAATAAGTTTTTTTACATTTAATATTTGTCTGTAATTATTTTGGACTTCAATTTTTCAATTATGATGTTAAATTGCTGTTCGGTATTTCAAAGTAGATAGAAATTATAGCAAAGGTAATAAAAGCAAGAATGAAAACTCTAAAATTCTTATTGCATCATGCAACATTAAATATTGCATAACTGCTACAAAAAAAATGTCATTACAAAAACAATTGTTGTGTAACCTTTTTCTGAATTCAAAAAGCAATTAAATTAAGGTATTTCAAAGTTAAAGGTAGAAATAAAAGCTAGGTAATAAAAAAACCAAAATAAAAATTCTAAAATTCAAAAAAACAACATAATAAATTGCATAACTTTATGCAAACATAACTTTTATTACACATAACATTCGTTGTGTAAATACCTCTGACTTCAAAAGCATATTCTCATGCAACAATGTTTGTAACCTGCATTTTGATTGGATGATGTAACAAATTTCAGGCATCATTTCAACCATTGATGATCTGAAATTGTTTGGGATCATGAAAAGGATTTTTAACCATATGATATGCAATAAATTACCTGATTCACAGCAGGCTTAAAATGATACAAAATAAATTTAACAAACTGAGACAGCCTGCTCATTGAATTTCTGTCATCTTTATTACTTTGAAGACAAGTATTGTTGTCACAATGTACTTAACAGAGAGTGAAGACCTTGACATTTTTTCTATACAAGTGTTTGTTAATAATGTCTTTGTTCAACATCCTCTTAGAGATGTGGTGGTTTGACAATATAAAGAAACCACAAATATTGAAAGCTTTGCTTAAGTTTGTTTTTGTAGATAACATTGCAGAAGAACTTTAATTTATTTGGGGGGACTAAGCATGACTGGAGGGGGTCCCCTCTTTGGCAGTGAGTGCCCCCCATCCCTGGCAATAAAAATTTTTGAAACTACCACTGGAACATGCGTAAGAAAATTATTGGAAGATCAAGTGGTCATAGATGGCATACGTCCTTTCTCTTTGATAAGATAAAATATACCTTTTTAAAAACAAAACCTGTCAAAGTATGTTCCCCTCAGTAGGGGTAGGCTAACCAAAATTTTCAAGATTATCCAGAAACCTCAGACACTAACTTAACAACACAATGTAATCAAATTCAGCACATAGTGCATGTTTTTATGTCCTTGACCCCCCCCCCCCCCCTCACAATAATAACACTAAGTCTAGACCAATAATTCATAATCTCCTGACCTATAAGAGGATTTCAGACATCTGGTGTTGTCACAATATATTTTTGCAAGATAGCATATCTAAACATAGATTATGCCCCTATATTGGTGAACTTTCATTACCATCACTTAATATAATATAGCTTGACATGTTGGATGACATTTATGTTCTCTTGTAACCTCTACATGTTAGTTTTTTCAACTTGTGTTGTCAAGTTCCTTATAAAAATCAGAAGATGTGGTACGATTGCCAAAAAGATTTGTTACTCTCCAATCATTTAGATTAAACATGCTTGCCCATAGAGCATAAACCAGTAAGAATCTTGTCATATTCACATCTTACAACTTTATCAGTTTAAAAGTCTTTAAATGGTGACCCTTAATTTAGCAAAGCAACTGTAATATACAGGAATTGGGAAAGAGCCAAAACAGACATCTTTCCTTTAACTACCAACTTTGAACAAAATATCTCTGTAAGTCAGCTTTACAACTAACTATCAAAAAAGTAGATAAGTGTATGTCAATACTTATATGAGAAGAACCTTTATCATACCTTTAACTACCAACTTTGAACAAAATATCTCTGCAAGTCAGCTTTACAACTAACTATCAAAAAAGTAGATAAGTGTATGTCAATACTTATATGATAAACGTTCTTCTCATATCTTCAAGACACAAAACATTTCTATATACAAGCAATTTATGCAAATGTGACAATGCCATTTATCAATGTCTTTTTTTTTTTTGCAAAGCCTTGTAATTATTTTCTACTAAATGGATACACGCCTTGAACACAGAAAAAGTGCAGAGTATTATAAATCAAGCTTAACGTATGGACTGAAGTATAAAAAAACTGCAGCAGGTTAAGATCCCCATATCTTAGCATTAAAGGGTCTCAACCTGGAAAAGGGGTTCAATTTTCATTTGTTATTGATTTTGGAGATATTTGAAAAAAAAAAATCAAAAGAAAAGAAGGATTGGGCTAGCCTAATTTGGGTTGTGCTATTTATTCAAATGAATCCTTTTTTTTTTTAAGTCTAAAGAAAGGATAAACCAGAGCATGCAGTGCATAACAAATATTTAATCTGGTAAAAATTTATAGGATAGGAAATCATAGGAAATCCACATCAATGATTTTGTCATTTAATGATTTTTGTATTTTATCATTCTATCAACAACACACTACATCTGTTGAACTTAATGTACTGTAAAATCACATTTATCTCACTAACGTTAAATTTAAGTTTTCTGATAAAAACAAAAATTTGTTTTTAAAACTTTTGTAGCCTTGATCATGACATTTTAATCTTTTTCTACCTTACCTATTATCGTGGTGTGTTTATTTACTTTTGTAAACATAGATGAGTTTAACTTCATGTGCCAAATTAATTCTTTGAACATTTGTAATCTGGAGAGAATAAATATCAAATAACATAAATGGCATTTATAAACAAAGACTTAACAAATACAAAATTAATTAACAATTCTATCCATTCTGTGAAGACGAAAACAAAGGAAATTACTGCACAAAAAACAGATGAAAATTTTCAGTTTACCATGTTTACAGCTGTTTAATGAATTTGAACTGTTTGTACATTTCTAGCCTGAAACAATGTTAGGGAGCTACCATTTGATTTTTATGGGGGGCTAGGATGAAAAATTTTGTCCTGCATTTTTTTTTTAGTTGTAATCTCTGTCCTGCCTTTTTATTTTTCACTCTATTCAGTCCTGCCTTGTTTTTTATTAGTTTATCCTGACTTTTTTTACCTAAATTGTCATCCTGCCTTTTTTTTTTGCAAAGTGTCTCATCCTGCCTCTTTTTTTTTACTCAAAACTCCTGTCCTGCCTATTTTTTTCAAATTTCATCCTAGTCCCCCCATAAAAATCAAATGGTAGCTCCCTTACCCTTGCAAGAATCTATTGGGATATCCTAGGATATCCCAGGACCTTCCTGGGATTTCCTGGGATATTTTCCTGGGATATCCCAGGACTTCCTGAAATGAAATTTCAAGACTTTTCAGGAATTTTAGGGAGAGTATTGGAACAGGATTTCCTGGGATATCCCAGGAAATCCTGAACCTAAAAGCATTATGGACCAACTGGGACATTTCAGGACTTTTCAGGAATAGTAAACCTGAAATATCCCAGAGTTGTCCTGAGAAGTCCCAGGGTTTCCGGACTTTTCAGGACTAGTAAACCTGAAATATCCCAGGATTGTCCTGAGAAGTCCCAGGTTTAAAAAACTTTTCAGGACTTGTTAACATGTAAATTATTTTAATATTGTCCTGAGAACTCCTGGGATGTCCTGGGATATTTCAAGACATACCAAAAAATAAAAAAAAAAAGCCACGGGGATAACATGGACTCTTTATCCTTTGAATCTATGAAAAGACAGTATTCATTCTTCCGACTTTTTTTTTTCACAGCACATTTGATGGCATTTTCAAAATCAAATCACTTGAAACAAAACAAATTTATTTTCTTTAGTACAGTCACTGTTTTGTTCATTGTTATCATCTTCTATTCTCTCCAATTTTCCAAAAAGCCTCTTGTCTAGACTAGGTTAAGCTGGTCACATAAATGTATCTCGGCCCTCACAATAGTTTTTATAAATCAGAGCTGCTGGTCTCAGTAAATCTGAAACAAAACAAAAGTTCTGGATCTAAAGTTTGATAAAAAAAATTATAAATACCAAATCTCATGCATTAGTAGGTCAGATTTGTTTAAGTCAGCATGCTTTTTTTATTTATTTAAATGAGTACATACATGTATATATTTTGTGTATAAATGTACCCTGCCATTTGATTCATTCATATATCATAGACTTTAAAATATCTCCTGACAATTTTTTCCTACTCAATCATATATATATTT
>NW_027468250.1:0-22131 GCF_965363235.1 Mytilus galloprovincialis | reverse complement strand
AGTTAGCAAACTGCCAGGGCAACTAACTAATAACACTAAAGTTGTGCTCAGCCGATAAACTCGCCGGTATTTTTGAAAAAACGGAGAAAACGATTAGACCCAATAACGTTAGCGGAGGTGTCATTTTGTTAACGTAATCGTAAACACGCACACCTTAGGTTGACAGACGTTGCGGCCATAATATTTGGGCCACATAAAAAAAATTGATATCGACTTGTAGCACAGGAACAGGGCAACAAATTCATACCAGTAGATGTATGCTTTGTTGTAACAACTTTCGGCATTTAGCACACTCCCGCAAATCTATGACAGTCTGGAAAGTCACTTCCGTTTCATGAATTGTGGACAAACTATACATGCGACCCCCTATAAATAGCTGCAGAAAGTTAGCAAACTGCCAGGGCAACTAACTAATAACACTAAAGTTGTGCTCAGCCGATAAACTCGCCGGTATTTTTGAAAAAACGGAGAAAACGATTAGACCCAATAACGTTAGCGGAGGTGTCATTTTGTTAACGTAATCGTAAACACGCACACCTTAGGTTGACAGACGTTGCGGCCATAATATTTGGGCCACATATAAAAAATTGATATCGACTTGTAGCACAGGAACAGGGCAACAAATTCATACCAGTAGATGTATGCTTTGTTGTAACAACTTTCGGCATTTAGCACACTCCCGCAAATCTATGACAGTCTGGAAAGTCACTTCCGTTTCATGAATTGTGGACAAACTATACATGCGACCCCCTATAAATAGCTGCAGAAAGTTAGCAAACTGCCAGGGCAACTAACTAATAACACTAAAGTTGTGCTCAGCCGATAAACTCGCCGGTATTTTTGAAAAAACGGAGAAAACGATTAGACCCAATAACGTTAGCGGAGGTGTCATTTTGTTAACGTAATCGTAAACACGCACACCTTAGGTTGACAGACGTTGCGGCCATAATATTTGGGCCACATATAAAAAATTGATATCGACTTGTAGCACAGGAACAGGGCAACAAATTCATACCAGTAGATGTATGCTTTGTTGTAACAACTTTCGGCATTTAGCACACTCCCGCAAATCTATGACAGTCTGGAAAGTCACTTCCGTTTCATGAATTGTGGACAAACTATACATGCGACCCCCTATAAATAGCTGCAGAAAGTTAGCAAACTGCCAGGGCAACTAACTAATAACACTAAAGTTGTGCTCAGCCGATAAACTCGCCGGTATTTTTGAAAAAACGGAGAAAACGATTAGACCCAATAACGTTAGCGGAGGTGTCATTTTGTTAACGTAATCGTAAACACGCACACCTTAGGTTGACAGACGTTGCGGCCATAATATTTGGGCCACATATAAAAAATTGATATCGACTTGTAGCACAGGAACAGGGCAACAAATTCATACCAGTAGATGTATGCTTTGTTGTAACAACTTTCGGCATTTAGCACACTCCCGCAAATCTATGACAGTCTGGAAAGTCACTTCCGTTTCATGAATTGTGGACAAACTATACATGCGACCCCCTATAAATAGCTGCAGAAAGTTAGCAAACTGCCAGGGCAACTAACTAATAACACTAAAGTTGTGCTCAGCCGATAAACTCGCCGGTATTTTTGAAAAAACGGAGAAAACGATTAGACCCAATAACGTTAGCGGAGGTGTCATTTTGTTAACGTAATCGTAAACACGCACACCTTAGGTTGACAGACGTTGCGGCCATAATATTTGGGCCACATATAAAAAATTGATATCGACTTGTAGCACAGGAACAGGGCAACAAATTCATACCAGTAGATGTATGCTTTGTTGTAACAACTTTCGGCATTTAGCATACTCCCGCAAATCTATGACAGTCTGGAAAGTCACTTCCGTTTCATGAATTGTGGACAAACTATACATGCGACCCCCTATAAATAGCTGCAGAAAGTTAGCAAACTGCCAGGGCAACTAACTAATAACACTAAAGTTGTGCTCAGCCGATAAACTCGCCGGTATTTTTGAAAAAACGGAGAAAACGATTAGACCCAATAACGTTAGCGGAGGTGTCATTTTGTTAACGTAATCGTAAACACGCACACCTTAGGTTGACAGACGTTGCGGCCATAATATTTGGGCCACATATAAAAAATTGATATCGACTTGTAGCACAGGAACAGGGCAACAAATTCATACCAGTAGATGTATGCTTTGTTGTAACAACTTTCGGCATTTAGCACACTCCCGCAAATCTATGACAGTCTGGAAAGTCACTTCCGTTTCATGAATTGTGGACAAACTATACATGCGACCCCCTATAAATAGCTGCAGAAAGTTAGCAAACTGCCAGGGCAACTAACTAATAACACTAAAGTTGTGCTCAGCCGATAAACTCGCCGGTATTTTTGAAAAAACGGAGAAAACGATTAGCCCAATAACGTTAGCGGAGGTGTCATTTTGTTAACGTAATCGTAAACACGCACACCTTAGGTTGACAGACGTTGCGGCCATAATATTTGGGCCACATATAAAAAATTGATATCGACTTGTAGCACAGGAACAGGGCAACAAATTCATACCAGTAGATGTATGCTTTGTTGTAACAACTTTCGGCATTTAGCACACTCCCGCAAATCTATGACAGTCTGGAAAGTCACTTCCGTTTCATGAATTGTGGACAAACTATACATGCGACCCCCTATAAATAGCTGCAGAAAGTTAGCAAACTGCCAGGGCAACTAACTAATAACACTAAAGTTGTGCTCAGCCGATAAACTCGCCGGTATTTTTGAAAAAACGGAGAAAACGATTAGACCCAATAACGTTAGCGGAGGTGTCATTTTGTTAACGTAATCGTAAACACGCACACCTTAGGTTGACAGACGTTGCGGCCATAATATTTGGGCCACATATAAAAAATTGATATCGACTTGTAGCACAGGAACAGGGCAACAAATTCATACCAGTAGATGTATGCTTTGTTGTAACAACTTTCGGCATTTAGCACACTCCCGCAAATCTATGACAGTCTGGAAAGTCACTTCCGTTTCATGAATTGTGGACAAACTATACATGCGACCCCCTATAAATAGCTGCAGAAAGTTAGCAAACTGCCAGGGCAACTAACTAATAACACTAAAGTTGTGCTCAGCCGATAAACTCGCCGGTATTTTTGAAAAAACGGAGAAAACGATTAGACCCAATAACGTTAGCGGAGGTGTCATTTTGTTAACGTAATCGTAAACACGCACACCTTAGGTTGACAGACGTTGCGGCCATAATATTTGGGCCACATATAAAAAATTGATATCGACTTGTAGCACAGGAACAGGGCAACAAATTCATACCAGTAGATGTATGCTTTGTTGTAACAACTTTCGGCATTTAGCACACTCCCGCAAATCTATGACAGTCTGGAAAGTCACTTCCGTTTCATGAATTGTGGACAAACTATACATGCGACCTCCTATAAATAGCTGCAGAAAGTTAGCAAACTGCCAGGGCAACTAACTAATAACACTAAAGTTGTGCTCAGCCGATAAACTCGCCGGTATTTTTGAAAAAACGGAGAAAACGATTAGACCCAATAACGTTAGCGGAGGTGTCATTTTGTTAACGTAATCGTAAACACGCACACCTTAGGTTGACAGACGTTGCGGCCATAATATTTGGGCCACATATAAAAAATTGATATCGACTTGTAGCACAGGAACAGGGCAACAAATTCATACCAGTAGATGTATGCTTTGTTGTAACAACTTTCGGCATTTAGCACACTCCCGCAAATCTATGACAGTCTGGAAAGTCACTTCCGTTTCATGAATTGTGGACAAACTATACATGCGACCCCCTATAAATAGCTGCAGAAAGTTAGCAAACTGCCAGGGCAACTAACTAATAACACTAAAGTTGTGCTCAGCCGATAAACTCGCCGGTATTTTTGAAAAAACGGAGAAAACGATTAGACCCAATAACGTTAGCGGAGGTGTCATTTTGTTAACGTAATCGTAAACACGCACACCTTAGGTTGACAGACGTTGCGGCCATAATATTTGGGCCACATATAAAAAATTGATATCGACTTGTAGCACAGGAACAGGGCAACAAATTCATACCAGTAGATGTATGCTTTGTTGTAACAACTTTCGGCATTTAGCACACTCCCGCAAATCTATGACAGTCTGGAAAGTCACTTCCGTTTCATGAATTGTGGACAAACTATACATGCGACCCCCTATAAATAGCTGCAGAAAGTTAGCAAACTGCCAGGGCAACTAACTAATAACACTAAAGTTGTGCTCAGCCGATAAACTCGCCGGTATTTTTGAAAAAACGGAGAAAACGATTAGACCCAATAACGTTAGCGGAGGTGTCATTTTGTTAACGTAATCGTAAACACGCACACCTTAGGTTGACAGACGTTGCGGCCATAATATTTTGGCCACATATAAAAAATTGATATCGACTTGTAGCACAGGAACAGGGCAACAAATTCATACCAGTAGATGTATGCTTTGTTGTAACAACTTTCGGCATTTAGCACACTCCCGCAAATCTATGACAGTCTGGAAAGTCACTTCCGTTTCATGAATTGTGGACAAACTATACATGCGACCCCCTATAAATAGCTGCAGAAAGTTAGCAAACTGCCAGGGCAACTAACTAATAACACTAAAGTTGTGCTCAGCCGATAAACTCGCCGGTATTTTTGAAAAAACGGAGAAAACGATTAGACCCAATAACGTTAGCGGAGATGTCATTTTGTTAACGTAATCGTAAACACGCACACCTTAGGTTGACAGACGTTGCGGCCATAATATTTGGGCCACATATAAAAAATTGATATCGACTTGTAGCACAGGAACAGGGCAACAAATTCATACCAGTAGATGTATGCTTTGTTGTAACAACTTTCGGCATTTAGCACACTCCCGCAAATCTATGACAGTCTGGAAAGTCACTTCCGTTTCATGAATTGTGGACAAACTATACATGCGACCCCCTATAAATAGCTGCAGAAAGTTAGCAAACTGCCAGGGCAACTAACTAATAACACTAAAGTTGTGCTCAGCCGATAAACTCGCCGGTATTTTTGAAAAAACGGAGAAAACGATTAGACCCAATAACGTTAGCGGAGGTGTCATTTTGTTAACGTAATCGTAAACACGCACACCTTAGGTTGACAGACGTTGCGGCCATAATATTTGGGCCACATATAAAAAATTGATATCGACTTGTAGCACAGGAACAGGGCAACAAATTCATACCAGTAGATGTATGCTTTGTTGTAACAACTTTCGGCATTTAGCACACTCCCGCAAATCTATGACAGTCTGGAAAGTCACTTCCGTTTCATGAATTGTGGACAAACTATACATGCGACCCCCTATAAATAGCTGCAGAAAGTTAGCAAACTGCCAGGGCAACTAACTAATAACACTAAAGTTGTGCTCAGCCGATAAACTCGCCGGTATTTTTGAAAAAACGGAGAAAACGATTAGACCCAATAACGTTAGCGGAGGTGTCATTTTGTTAACGTAATCGTAAACACGCACACCTTAGGTTGACAGACGTTGCGGCCATAATATTTGGGCCACATATAAAAAATTGATATCGACTTGTAGCACAGGAACAGGGCAACAAATTCATACCAGTAGATGTATGCTTTGTTGTAACAACTTTCGGCATTTAGCACACTCCCGCAAATCTATGACAGTCTGGAAAGTCACTTCCGTTTCATGAATTGTGGACAAACTATACATGCGACCCCCTATAAATAGCTGCAGAAAGTTAGCAAACTGCCAGGGCAACTAACTAATAACACTAAAGTTGTGCTCAGCCGATAAACTCGCCGGTATTTTTGAAAAAACGGAGAAAACGATTAGACCCAATAACGTTAGCGGAGGTGTCATTTTGTTAACGTAATCGTAAACACGCACACCTTAGGTTGACAGACGTTGCGGCCATAATATTTGGGCCACATATAAAAAATTGATATCGACTTGTAGCACAGGAACAGGGCAACAAATTCATACCAGTAGATGTATGCTTTGTTGTAACAACTTTCGGCATTTAGCACACTCCCGCAAATCTATGACAGTCTGGAAAGTCACTTCCGTTTCATGAATTGTGGACAAACTATACATGCGACCCCCTATAAATAGCTGCAGAAAGTTAGCAAACTGCCAGGGCAACTAACTAATAACACTAAAGTTGTGCTCAGCCGATAAACTCGCCGGTATTTTTGAAAAAACGGAGAAAACGATTAGACCCAATAACGTTAGCGGAGGTGTCATTTTGTTAACGTAATCGTAAACACGCACACCTTAGGTTGACAGACGTTGCGGCCATAATATTTGGGCCACATATAAAAAATTGATATCGACTTGTAGCACAGGAACAGGGCAACAAATTCATACCAGTAGATGTATGCTTTGTTGTAACAACTTTCGGCATTTAGCACACTCCCGCAAATCTATGACAGTCTGGAAAGTCACTTCCGTTTCATGAATTGTGGACAAACTATACATGCGACCCCCTATAAATAGCTGCAGAAAGTTAGCAAACTGCCAGGGCAACTAACTAATAACACTAAAGTTGTGCTCAGCCGATAAACTCGCCGGTATTTTTGAAAAAACGGAGAAAACGATTAGACCCAATAACGTTAGCGGAGGTGTCATTTTGTTAACGTAATCGTAAACACGCACACCTTAGGTTGACAGACGTTGCGGCCATAATATTTGGGCCACATATAAAAAATTGATATCGACTTGTAGCACAGGAACAGGGCAACAAATTCATACCAGTAGATGTATGCTTTGTTGTAACAACTTTCGGCATTTAGCACACTCCCGCAAATCTATGACAGTCTGGAAAGTCACTTCCGTTTCATGAATTGTGGACAAACTATACATGCGACCCCCTATAAATAGCTGCAGAAAGTTAGCAAACTGCCAGGGCAACTAACTAATAACACTAAAGTTGTGCTCAGCCGATAAACTCGCCGGTATTTTTGAAAAAACGGAGAAAACGATTAGACCCAATAACGTTAGCGGAGGTGTCATTTTGTTAACGTAATCGTAAACACGCACACCTTAGGTTGACAGACGTTGTGGCCATAATATTTGGGCCACATATAAAAAATTGATATCGACTTGTAGCACAGGAACAGGGCAACAAATTCATACCAGTAGATGTATGCTTTGTTGTAACAACTTTCGGCATTTAGCACACTCCCGCAAATCTATGACAGTCTGGAAAGTCACTTCCGTTTCATGAATTGTGGACAAACTATACATGCAACCCCCTATAAATAGCTGCAGAAAGTTAGCAAACTGCCAGGGCAACTAACTAATAACACTAAAGTTGTGCTCAGCCGATAAACTCGCCGGTATTTTTGAAAAAACGGAGAAAACGATTAGACCCAATAACGTTAGCGGAGGTGTCATTTTGTTAACGTAATCGTAAACACGCACACCTTAGGTTGACAGACGTTGCGGCCATAATATTTGGGCCACATATAAAAAATTGATATCGACTTGTAGCACAGGAACAGGGCAACAAATTCATACCAGTAGATGTATGCTTTGTTGTAACAACTTTCGGCATTTAGCACACTCCCGCAAATCTATGACAGTCTGGAAAGTCACTTCCGTTTCATGAATTGTGGACAAACTATACATGCGACCCCCTATAAATAGCTGCAGAAAGTTAGCAAACTGCCAGGGCAACTAACTAATAACACTAAAGTTGTGCTCAGCCGATAAACTCGCCGGTATTTTTGAAAAAACGGAGAAAACGATTAGACCCAATAACGTTAGCGGAGGTGTCATTTTGTTAACGTAATCGTAAACACGCACACCTTAGGTTGACAGACGTTGCGGCCATAATATTTGGGCCACATATAAAAAATTGATATCGACTTGTAGCACAGGAACAGGGCAACAAATTCATACCAGTAGATGTATGCTTTGTTGTAACAACTTTCGGCATTTAGCACACTCCCGCAAATCTATGACAGTCTGGAAAGTCACTTCCGTTTCATGAATTGTGGACAAACTATACATGCGACCCCCTATAAATAGCTGCAGAAAGTTAGCAAACTGCCAGGGCAACTAACTAATAACACTAAAGTTGTGCTCAGCCGATAAACTCGCCGGTATTTTTGAAAAAACGGAGAAAACGATTAGACCCAATAACGTTAGCGGAGGTGTCATTTTGTTAACGTAATCGTAAACACGCACACCTTAGGTTGACAGACGTTGCGGCCATAATATTTGGGCCACATATAAAAAATTGATATCGACTTGTAGCACAGGAACAGGGCAACAAATTCATAACAGTAGATGCATGCTTTGTTGTAACAACTTTCGGCATTTAGCACACTCCCGCAAATCTATGACAGTCTGGAAAGTCACTTCCGTTTCATGAATTGTGGACAAACTATACATGCGACCCCCTATAAATAGCTGCAGAAAGTTAGCAAACTGCCAGGGCAACTAACTAATAACACTAAAGTTGTGCTCAGCCGATAAACTCGCCGGTATTTTTGAAAAAACGGAGAAAACGATTAGACCCAATAACGTTAGCGGAGGTGTCATTTTGTTAACGTAATCTTAAACACGCACACCTTAGGTTGTCAGACGTTGCGGCCATAATATTTGGGCCACATATAAAAAATTGATATCGACTTGTAGCACAGGAACAGGGCAACAAATTCATACCAGTAGATGTATGCTTTGTTGTAACAACTTTCGGCATTTAGCACACTCCCGCAAATCTATGACAGTCTGGAAAGTCACTTCCGTTTCATGAATTGTGGACAAACTATACATGCGACCCCCTATAAATAGCTGCAGAAAGTTAGCAAACTGCCAGGGCAACTAACTAATAACACTAAAGTTGTGCTCAGCCGATAAACTCGCCGGTATTTTTGAAAAAACGGAGAAAACGATTAGACCCAATAACGTTAGCGGAGGTGTCATTTTGTTAACGTAATCGTAAACACGCACACCTTAGGTTGACAGACGTTGCGGCCATAATATTTGGGCCAAATATAAAAAATTGATATCGACTTGTAGCACAGGAACAGGGCAACAAATTCATACCAGTAGATGTATGCTTTGTTGTAACAACTTTCGGCATTTAGCACACTCCCGCAAATCTATGACAGTCTGGAAAGTCACTTCCGTTTCATGAATTGTGGACAAACTATACATGCGACCCCCTATAAATAGCTGCAGAAAGTTAGCAAACTGCCAGGGCAACTAACTAATAACACTAAAGTTGTGCTCAGCCGATAAACTCGCCGGTATTTTTGAAAAAACGGAGAAAACGATTAGACCCAATAACGTTAGCGGAGGTGTCATTTTGTTAACGTAATCGTAAACACGCACACCTTAGGTTGACAGACGTTGCGGCCATAATATTTGGGCCACATATAAAAAATTGATATCGACTTGTAGCACAGGAACAGGGCAACAAATTCATACCAGTAGATGTATGCTTTGTTGTAACAACTTTCGGCATTTAGCACACTCCCGCAAATCTATGACAGTCTGGAAAGTCACTTCCGTTTCATGAATTGTGGACAAACTATACATGCGACCCCCTATAAATAGCTGCAGAAAGTTAGCAAACTGCCAGGGCAACTAACTAATAACACTAAAGTTGTGCTCAGCCGATAAACTCGCCGGTATTTTTGAAAAAACGGAGAAAACGATTAGACCCAATAACGTTAGCGGAGGTGTCATTTTGTTAACGTAATCGTAAACACGCACACCTTAGGTTGACAGACGTTGCGGCCATAATATTTGGGCCACATATAAAAAATTGATATCGACTTGTAGCACAGGAACAGGGCAACAAATTCATACCAGTAGATGTATGCTTTGTTGTAACAACTTTCGGCATTTAGCACACTCCCGCAAATCTATGACAGTCTGGAAAGTCACTTCCGTTTCATGAATTGTGGACAAACTATACATGCGACCCCCTATAAATAGCTGCAGAAAGTTAGCAAACTGCCAGGGCAACTAACTAATAACACTAAAGTTGTGCTCAGCCGATAAACTCGCCGGTATTTTTGAAAAAACGGAGAAAACGATTAGACCCAATAACGTTAGCGGAGGTGTCATTTTGTTAACGTAATCGTAAACACGCACACCTTAGGTTGACAGACGTTGCGGCCATAATATTTGGGCCACATATAAAAAATTGATATCGACTTGTAGCACAGGAACAGGGCAACAAATTCATACCAGTAGATGTATGCTTTGTTGTAACAACTTTCGGCATTTAGCACACTCCCGCAAATCTATGACAGTCTGGAAAGTCACTTCCGTTTCATGAATTGTGGACAAACTATACATGCGACCCCCTATAAATAGCTGCAGAAAGTTAGCAAACTGCCAGGGCAACTAACTAATAACACTAAAGTTGTGCTCAGCCGATAAACTCGCCGGTATTTTTGAAAAAACGGAGAAAACGATTAGACCCAATAACGTTAGCGGAGGTGTCATTTTGTTAACGTAATCGTAAACACGCACACCCTAGGTTGACAGACGTTGCGGCCATAATATTTGGGCCACATATAAAAAATTGATATCGACTTGTAGCACCGGAACAGGGCAACAAATTCATACCAGTAGATGTATGCTTTGTTGTAACAACTTTCGGCATTTAGCACACTCCCGCAAATCTATGACAGTCTGGAAAGTCACTTCCGTTTCATGAATTGTGGACAAACTATACATGCGACCCCCTATAAATAGCTGCAGAAAGTTAGCAAACTGCCAGGGCAACTAACTAATAACACTAAAGTTGTGCTCAGCCGATAAACTCGCCGGTATTTTTGAAAAAACGGAGAAAACGATTAGACCCAATAACGTTAGCGGAGGTGTCATTTTGTTAACGTAATCGTAAACACGCACACCCTAGGTTGACAGACGTTGCGGCCATAATATTTGGGCCACATATAAAAAATTGATTTCGACTTGTAGCACAGGAACAGGGCAACAAATTCATACCAGTAGATGTATGCTTTGTTGTAACAACTTTCGGCATTTAGCACACTCCCGCAAATCTATGACAGTCTGGAAAGTCACTTCCGTTTCATGAATTGTGGACAAACTATACATGCGACCCCCTATAAATAGCTGCAGAAAGTTAGCAAACTGCCAGGGCAACTAACTAATAACACTAAAGTTGTGCTCAGCCGATAAACTCGCCGGTATTTTTGAAAAAACGGAGAAAACGATTAGACCCAATAACGTTAGCGGAGGTGTCATTTTGTTAACGTAATCGTAAACACGCACACCCTAGGTTGACAGACGTTGCGGCCATAATATTTGGGCCACATATAAAAAATTGATATCGACTTGTAGCACAGGAACAGGGCAACAAATTCATACCAGTAGATGTATGCTTTGTTGTAACAACTTTCGGCATTTAGCACACTCCCGCAAATCTATGACAGTCTGGAAAGTCACTTCCGTTTCATGAATTGTGGACAAACTATACATGCGACCCCCTATAAATAGCTGCAGAAAGTTAGCAAACTGCCAGGGCAACTAACTAATAACACTAAAGTTGTGCTCAGCCGATAAACTCGCCGGTATTTTTGAAAAAACGGAGAAAACGATTAGACCCAATAACGTTAGCGGAGGTGTCATTTTGTTAACGTAATCGTAAACACGCACACCTTAGGTTGACAGACGTTGCGGCCATAATATTTGGGCCACATATAAAAAATTGATATCGACTTGTAGCACAGGAACAGGGCAACAAATTCATACCAGTAGATGTATGCTTTGTTGTAACAACTTTCGGCATTTAGCACACTCCCGCAAATCTATGACAGTCTGGAAAGTCACTTCCGTTTCATGAATTGTGGACAAACTATACATGCGACCTCCTATAAATAGCTGCAGAAAGTTAGCAAACTGCCAGGGCAACTAACTAATAACACTAAAGTTGTGCTCAGCCGATAAACTCGCCGGTATTTTTGAAAAAACGGAGAAAACGATTAGACCCAATAACGTTAGCGGAGGTGTCATTTTGTTAACGTAATCGTAAACACGCACACCTTAGGTTGACAGACGTTGCGGCCATAATATTTGGGCCACATATAAAAAATTGATATCGACTTGTAGCACAGGAACAGGGCAACAAATTCATACCAGTAGATGTATGCTTTGTTGTAACAACTTTCGGCATTTAGCACACTCCCGCAAATCTATGACAGTCTGGAAAGTCACTTCCGTTTCATGAATTGTGGACAAACTATACATGCGACCCCCTATAAATAGCTGCAGAAAGTTAGCAAACTGCCAGGGCAACTAACTAATAACACTAAAGTTGTGCTCAGCCGATAAACTCGCCGGTATTTTTTAAAACACGGAGAAAACGATTAGACCCAATAACGTTAGCGGAGGTGTCATTTTGTTAACGTAATCGTAAACACGCACACCTTAGGTTGACAGACGTTGCGGCCATAATATTTGGGCCACATATAAAAAATTGATATTGACTTGTAGCACAGGAACAGGGCAACAAATTCATACCAGTAGATGTATGCTTTGTTGTAACAACTTTCGGCATTTAGCACACTCCCGCAAATCTATGACAGTCTGGAAAGTCACTTCCGTTTCATGAATTGTGGACAAACTATACATGCGACCCCCTATAAATAGCTGCAGAAAGTTAGCAAACTGCCAGGGCAACTAACTAATAACACTAAAGTTGTGCTCAGCCGATAAACTCGCCGGTATTTTTGAAAAAACGGAGAAAACGATTAGACCCAATAACGTTAGCGGAGGTGTCATTTTGTTAACGTAATCGTAAACACGCACACCTTAGGTTGACAGACGTTGCGGCCATAATATTTGGGCCACATATAAAAAATTGATATCGACTTGTAGCACAGGAACAGGGCAACAAATTCATACCAGTAGATGTATGCTTTGTTGTAACAACTTTCGGCATTTAGCACACTCCCGCAAATCTATGACAGTCTGGAAAGTCACTTCCGTTTCATGAATTGTGGACAAACTATACATGCGACCCCCTATAAATAGCTGCAGAAAGTTAGCAAACTGCCAGGGCAACTAACTAATAACACTAAAGTTGTGCTCAGCCGATAAACTCGCCGGTATTTTTGAAAAAACGGAGAAAACGATTAGACCCAATAACGTTAGCGGAGGTGTCATTTTGTTAACGTAATCGTAAACACGCACACCTTAGGTTGACAGACGTTGCGGCCATAATATTTGGGCCACATATAAAAAATTGATATCGACTTGTAGCACAGGAACAGGGCAACAAATTCATACCAGTAGATGTATGCTTTGTTGTAACAACTTTCGGCATTTAGCACACTCCCGCAAATCTATGACAGTCTGGAAAGTCACTTCCGTTTCATGAATTGTGGACAAACTATACATGCGACCCCCTATAAATAGCTGCAGAAAGTTAGCAAACTGCCAGGGCAACTAACTAATAACACTAAAGTTGTGCTCAGCCGATAAACTCGCCGGTATTTTTGAAAAAACGGAGAAAACGATTAGACCCAATAACGTTAGCGGAGGTGTCATTTTGTTAACGTAATCGTAAACACGCACACCTTAGGTTGACAGACGTTGCGGCCATAATATTTGGGCCACATATAAAAAATTGATATCGACTTGTAGCACAGGAACAGGGCAACAAATTCATACCAGTAGATGTATGCTTTGTTGTAACAACTTTCGGCATTTAGCACACTCCCGCAAATCTATGACAGTCTGGAAAGTCACTTCCGTTTCATGAATTGTGGACAAACTATACATGCGACCCCCTATAAATAGCTGCAGAAAGTTAGCAAACTGCCAGGGCAACTAACTAATAACACTAAAGTTGTGCTCAGCCGATAAACTCGCCGGTATTTTTGAAAAAAACGGAGAAAACGATTAGACCCAATAACGTTAGCGGAGGTGTCATTTTGTTAACGTAATCGTAAACACGCACACCTTAGGTTGACAGACGTTGCGGCCATAATATTTGGGCCACATATAAAAAATTGATATCGACTTGTAGCACAGGAACAGGGCAACAAATTCATACCAGTAGATGTATGCTTTGTTGTAACAACTTTCGGCATTTAGCACACTCCCGCAAATCTATGACAGTCTGGAAAGTCACTTCCGTTTCATGAATTGTGGACAAACTATACATGCGACCCCCTATAAATAGCTGCAGAAAGTTAGCAAACTGCCAGGGCAACTAACTAATAACACTAAAGTTGTGCTCAGCCGATAAACTCGCCGGTATTTTTGAAAAAAACGGAGAAAACGATTAGACCCAATAACGTTAGCGGAGGTGTCATTTTGTTAACGTAATCGTAAACACGCACACCTTAGGTTGACAGACGTTGCGGCCATAATATTTGGGCCACATATAAAAAATTGATATCGACTTGTAGCACAGGAACAGGGCAACAAATTCATACCAGTAGATGTATGCTTTGTTGTAACAACTTTCGGCATTTAGCACACTCCCGCAAATCTATGACAGTCTGGAAAGTCACTTCCGTTTCATGAATTGTGGACAAACTATACATGCGACCCCCTATAAATAGCTGCAGAAAGTTAGCAAACTGCCAGGGCAACTAACTAATAACACTAAAGTTGTGCTCAGCCGATAAACTCGCCGGTATTTTTGAAAAAACGGAGAAAACGATTAGACCCAATAACGTTAGCGGAGGTGTCATTTTGTTAACGTAATCGTAAACACGCACACCTTAGGTTGACAGACGTTGCGGCCATAATATTTGGGCCACATATAAAAAATTGATATCGACTTGTAGCACAGGAACAGGGCAACAAATTCATACCAGTAGATGTATGCTTTGTTGTAACAACTTTCGGCATTTAGCACACTCCCGCAAATCTATGACAGTCTGGAAAGTCACTTCCGTTTCATGAATTGTGGACAAACTATACATGCGACCCCCTATAAATAGCTGCAGAAAGTTAGCAAACTGCCAGGGCAACTAACTAATAACACTAAAGTTGTGCTCAGCCGATAAACTCGCCGGTATTTTTGAAAAAAACGGAGAAAACGATTAGACCCAATAACGTTAGCGGAGGTGTCATTTTGTTAACGTAATCGTAAACACGCACACCTTAGGTTGACAGACGTTGCGGCCATAATATTTGGGCCACATATAAAAAATTGATATCGACTTGTAGCACAGGAACAGGGCAACAAATTCATACCAGTAGATGTATGCTTTGTTGTAACAACTTTCGGCATTTAGCACACTCCCGCAAATCTATGACAGTCTGGAAAGTCACTTCCGTTTCATGAATTGTGGACAAACTATACATGCGACCCCCTATAAATAGCTGCAGAAAGTTAGCAAACTGCCAGGGCAACTAACTAATAACACTAAAGTTGTGCTCAGCCGATAAACTCGCCGGTATTTTTGAAAAAAACGGAGAAAACGATTAGACCCAATAACGTTAGCGGAGGTGTCATTTTGTTAACGTAATCGTAAACACGCACACCTTAGGTTGACAGACGTTGCGGCCATAATATTTGGGCCACATATAAAAAATTGATATCGACTTGTAGCACAGGAACAGGGCAACAAATTCATACCAGTAGATGTATGCTTTGTTGTAACAACTTTCGGCATTTAGCACACTCCCGCAAATCTATGACAGTCTGGAAAGTCACTTCCGTTTCATGAATTGTGGACAAACTATACATGCGACCCCCTATAAATAGCTGCAGAAAGTTAGCAAACTGCCAGGGCAACTAACTAATAACACTAAAGTTGTGCTCAGCCGATAAACTCGCCGGTATTTTTGAAAAAAACGGAGAAAACGATTAGACCCAATAACGTTAGCGGAGGTGTCATTTTGTTAACGTAATCGTAAACACGCACACCTTAGGTTGACAGACGTTGCGGCCATAATATTTGGGCCACATATAAAAAATTGATATCGACTTGTAGCACAGGAACAGGGCAACAAATTCATACCAGTAGATGTATGCTTTGTTGTAACAACTTTCGGCATTTAGCACACTCCCGCAAATCTATGACAGTCTGGAAAGTCACTTCCGTTTCATGAATTGTGGACAAACTATACATGCGACCCCCTATAAATAGCTGCAGAAAGTTAGCAAACTGCCAGGGCAACTAACTAATAACACTAAAGTTGTGCTCAGCCGATAAACTCGCCGGTATTTTTGAAAAAACGGAGAAAACGATTAGACCCAATAACGTTAGCGGAGGTGTCATTTTGTTAACGTAATCGTAAACACGCACACCTTAGGTTGACAGACGTTGCGGCCATAATATTTGGGCCACATATAAAAAATTGATATCGACTTGTAGCACAGGAACAGGGCAACAAATTCATACCAGTAGATGTATGCTTTGTTGTAACAACTTTCGGCATTTAGCACACTCCCGCAAATCTATGACAGTCTGGAAAGTCACTTCCGTTTCATGAATTGTGGACAAACTATACATGCGACCCCCTATAAATAGCTGCAGAAAGTTAGCAAACTGCCAGGGCAACTAACTAATAACACTAAAGTTGTGCTCAGCCGATAAACTCGCCGGTATTTTTGAAAAAACGGAGAAAACGATTAGACCCAATAACGTTAGCGGAGGTGTCATTTTGTTAACGTAATCGTAAACACGCACACCTTAGGTTGACAGACGTTGCGGCCATAATATTTGGGCCACATATAAAAAATTGATATCGACTTGTAGCACAGGAACAGGGCAACAAATTCATACCAGTAGATGTATGCTTTGTTGTAACAACTTTCGGCATTTAGCACACTCCCGCAAATCTATGACAGTCTGGAAAGTCACTTCCGTTTCATGAATTGTGGACAAACTATACATGCGACCCCCTATAAATAGCTGCAGAAAGTTAGCAAACTGCCAGGGCAACTAACTAATAACACTAAAGTTGTGCTCAGCCGATAAACTCGCCGGTATTTTTGAAAAAACGGAGAAAACGATTAGACCCAATAACGTTAGCGGAGGTGTCATTTTGTTAACGTAATCGTAAACACGCACACCTTAGGTTGACAGACGTTGCGGCCATAATATTTGGGCCACATATAAAAAATTGATATCGACTTGTAGCACAGGAACAGGGCAACAAATTCATACCAGTAGATGTATGCTTTGTTGTAACAACTTTCGGCATTTAGCACACTCCCGCAAATCTATGACAGTCTGGAAAGTCACTTCCGTTTCATGAATTGTGGACAAACTATACATGCGACCCCCTATAAATAGCTGCAGAAAGTTAGCAAACTGCCAGGGCAACTAACTAATAACACTAAAGTTGTGCTCAGCCGATAAACTCGCCGGTATTTTTGAAAAAACGGAGAAAACGATTAGACCCAATAACGTTAGCGGAGGTGTCATTTTGTTAACGTAATCGTAAACACGCACACCTTAGGTTGACAGACGTTGCGGCCATAATATTTGGGCCACATATAAAAAATTGATATCGACTTGTAGCACAGGAACAGGGCAACAAATTCATACCAGTAGATGTATGCTTTGTTGTAACAACTTTCGGCATTTAGCACACTCCCGCAAATCTATGACAGTCTGGAAAGTCACTTCCGTTTCATGAATTGTGGACAAACTATACATGCGACCCCCTATAAATAGCTGCAGAAAGTTAGCAAACTGCCAGGGCAACTAACTAATAACACTAAAGTTGTGCTCAGCCGATAAACTCGCCGGTATTTTTGAAAAAAACGGAGAAAACGATTAGACCCAATAACGTTAGCGGAGGTGTCATTTTGTTAACGTAATCGTAAACACGCACACCTTAGGTTGACAGACGTTGCGGCCATAATATTTGGGCCACATATAAAAAATTGATATCGACTTGTAGCACAGGAACAGGGCAACAAATTCATACCAGTAGATGTATGCTTTGTTGTAACAACTTTCGGCATTTAGCACACTCCCGCAAATCTATGACAGTCTGGAAAGTCACTTCCGTTTCATGAATTGTGGACAAACTATACATGCGACCCCCTATAAATAGCTGCAGAAAGTTAGCAAACTGCCAGGGCAACTAACTAATAACACTAAAGTTGTGCTCAGCCGATAAACTCGCCGGTATTTTTGAAAAAAACGGAGAAAACGATTAGACCCAATAACGTTAGCGGAGGTGTCATTTTGTTAACGTAATCGTAAACACGCACACCTTAGGTTGACAGACGTTGCGGCCATAATATTTGGGCCACATATAAAAAATTGATATCGACTTGTAGCACAGGAACAGGGCAACAAATTCATACCAGTAGATGTATGCTTTGTTGTAACAACTTTCGGCATTTAGCACACTCCCGCAAATCTATGACAGTCTGGAAAGTCACTTCCGTTTCATGAATTGTGGACAAACTATACATGCGACCCCCTATAAATAGCTGCAGAAAGTTAGCAAACTGCCAGGGCAACTAACTAATAACACTAAAGTTGTGCTCAGCCGATAAACTCGCCGGTATTTTTGAAAAAAACGGAGAAAACGATTAGACCCAATAACGTTAGCGGAGGTGTCATTTTGTTAACGTAATCGTAAACACGCACACCCTTAGGTTGACAGACGTTGCGGCCATAATATTTGGGCCACATATAAAAAATTGATATCGACTTGTAGCACAGGAACAGGGCAACAAATTCATACCAGTAGATGTATGCTTTGTTGTAACAACTTTCGGCATTTAGCACACTCCCGCAAATCTATGACAGTCTGGAAAGTCACTTCCGTTTCATGAATTGTGGACAAACTATACATGCGACCCCCTATAAATAGCTGCAGAAAGTTAGCAAACTGCCAGGGCAACTAACTAATAACACTAAAGTTGTGCTCAGCCGATAAACTCGCCGGTATTTTTGAAAAAAACGGAGAAAACGATTAGACCCAATAACGTTAGCGGAGGTGTCATTTTGTTAACGTAATCGTAAACACGCACACCTTAGGTTGACAGACGTTGCGGCCATAATATTTGGGCCACATATAAAAAATTGATATCGACTTGTAGCACAGGAACAGGGCAACAAATTCATACCAGTAGATGTATGCTTTGTTGTAACAACTTTCGGCATTTAGCACACTCCCGCAAATCTATGACAGTCTGGAAAGTCACTTCCGTTTCATGAATTGTGGACAAACTATACATGCGACCCCCTATAAATAGCTGCAGAAAGTTAGCAAACTGCCAGGGCAACTAACTAATAACACTAAAGTTGTGCTCAGCCGATAAACTCGCCGGTATTTTTGAAAAAAACGGAGAAAACGATTAGACCCAATAACGTTAGCGGAGGTGTCATTTTGTTAACGTAATCGTAAACACGCACACCTTAGGTTGACAGACGTTGCGGCCATAATATTTGGGCCACATATAAAAAATTGATATCGACTTGTAGCACAGGAACAGGGCAACAAATTCATACCAGTAGATGTATGCTTTGTTGTAACAACTTTCGGCATTTAGCACACTCCCGCAAATCTATGACAGTCTGGAAAGTCACTTCCGTTTCATGAATTGTGGACAAACTATACATGCGACCCCCTATAAATAGCTGCAGAAAGTTAGCAAACTGCCAGGGCAACTAACTAATAACACTAAAGTTGTGCTCAGCCGATAAACTCGCCGGTATTTTTGAAAAAAACGGAGAAAACGATTAGACCCAATAACGTTAGCGGAGGTGTCATTTTGTTAACGTAATCGTAAACACGCACACCTTAGGTTGACAGACGTTGCGGCCATAATATTTGGGCCACATATAAAAAATTGATATCGACTTGTAGCACAGGAACAGGGCAACAAATTCATACCAGTAGATGTATGCTTTGTTGTAACAACTTTCGGCATTTAGCACACTCCCGCAAATCTATGACAGTCTGGAAAGTCACTTCCGTTTCATGAATTGTGGACAAACTATACATGCGACCCCCTATAAATAGCTGCAGAAAGTTAGCAAACTGCCAGGGCAACTAACTAATAACACTAAAGTTGTGCTCAGCCGATAAACTCGCCGGTATTTTTGAAAAAAACGGAGAAAACGATTAGACCCAATAACGTTAGCGGAGGTGTCATTTTGTTAACGTAATCGTAAACACGCACACCTTAGGTTGACAGACGTTGCGGCCATAATATTTGGGCCACATATAAAAAATTGATATCGACTTGTAGCACAGGAACAGGGCAACAAATTCATACCAGTAGATGTATGCTTTGTTGTAACAACTTTCGGCATTTAGCACACTCCCGCAAATCTATGACAGTCTGGAAAGTCACTTCCGTTTCATGAATTGTGGACAAACTATACATGCGACCCCCTATAAATAGCTGCAGAAAGTTAGCAAACTGCCAGGGCAACTAACTAATAACACTAAAGTTGTGCTCAGCCGATAAACTCGCCGGTATTTTTGAAAAAACGGAGAAAACGATTAGACCCAATAACGTTAGCGGAGGTGTCATTTTGTTAACGTAATCGTAAACACGCACACCTTAGGTTGACAGACGTTGCGGCCATAATATTTGGGCCACATATAAAAAATTGATATCGACTTGTAGCACAGGAACAGGGCAACAAATTCATACCAGTAGATGTATGCTTTGTTGTAACAACTTTCGGCATTTAGCACACTCCCGCAAATCTATGACAGTCTGGAAAGTCACTTCCGTTTCATGAATTGTGGACAAACTATACATGCGACCCCCTATAAATAGCTGCAGAAAGTTAGCAAACTGCCAGGGCAACTAACTAATAACACTAAAGTTGTGCTCAGCCGATAAACTCGCCGGTATTTTTGAAAAAACGGAGAAAACGATTAGACCCAATAACGTTAGCGGAGGTGTCATTTTGTTAACGTAATCGTAAACACGCACACCTTAGGTTGACAGACGTTGCGGCCATAATATTTGGGCCACATATAAAAAATTGATATCGACTTGTAGCACAGGAACAGGGCAACAAATTCATACCAGTAGATGTATGCTTTGTTGTAACAACTTTCGGCATTTAGCACACTCCCGCAAATCTATGACAGTCTGGAAAGTCACTTCCGTTTCATGAATTGTGGACAAACTATACATGCGACCCCCTATAAATAGCTGCAGAAAGTTAGCAAACTGCCAGGGCAACTAACTAATAACACTAAAGTTGTGCTCAGCCGATAAACTCGCCGGTATTTTTGAAAAAACGGAGAAAACGATTAGACCCAATAACGTTAGCGGAGGTGTCATTTTGTTAACGTAATCGTAAACACGCACACCTTAGGTTGACAGACGTTGCGGCCATAATATTTGGGCCACATATAAAAAATTGATATCGACTTGTAGCACAGGAACAGGGCAACAAATTCATACCAGTAGATGTATGCTTTGTTGTAACAACTTTCGGCATTTAGCACACTCCCGCAAATCTATGACAGTCTGGAAAGTCACTTCCGTTTCATGAATTGTGGACAAACTATACATGCGACCCCCTATAAATAGCTGCAGAAAGTTAGCAAACTGCCAGGGCAACTAACTAATAACACTAAAGTTGTGCTCAGCCGATAAACTCGCCGGTATTTTTGAAAAAACGGAGAAAACGATTAGACCCAATAACGTTAGCGGAGGTGTCATTTTGTTAACGTAATCGTAAACACGCACACCTTAGGTTGACAGACGTTGCGGCCATAATATTTGGGCCACATATAAAAAATTGATATCGACTTGTAGCACAGGAACAGGGCAACAAATTCATACCAGTAGATGTATGCTTTGTTGTAACAACTTTCGGCATTTAGCACACTCCCGCAAATCTATGACAGTCTGGAAAGTCACTTCCGTTTCATGAATTGTGGACAAACTATACATGCGACCCCTATAAATAGCTGCAGAAAGTTAGCAAACTGCCAGGGCAACTAACTAATAACACTAAAGTTGTGCTCAGCCGATAAACTCGCCGGTATTTTTGAAAAAACGGAGAAAACGATTAGACCCAATAACGTTAGCGGAGGTGTCATTTTGTTAACGTAATCGTAAACACGCACACCTTAGGTTGACAGACGTTGCGGCCATAATATTTGGGCCACATATAAAAAATTGATATCGACTTGTAGCACAGGAACAGG
>NW_027468249.1:0-22658 GCF_965363235.1 Mytilus galloprovincialis | reverse complement strand
ACTCCCTTTTACGTTCAACGTGCCCTTGCAATAAAAATTTATGTGTTACGACATGTCGCAACTAACAATTTAGTAAAAATAATTTGTTGATATCTTATACGGTCTTTGGATATAAGTGAAAATAATCCAAATTCAAATATAAGAATATGACCTTGATTTGTCGTTATCTTTTACGGTTGCGAAGGAGTTGTGATCACAAGGAAAACAGTGTTTGGGGAGATAACTCCTACAAAGAAAAGTATTCGGCTACGCAGGGTAAATTTCAAAAGTGCATAAACTGTTCTATATCATATACCAAATATCTAAGCGACATATTGCGAAACAAATGTTTATCGCAAGAACAAAATTTGGCGGAAGAAAAAAAAAAAAATTAAAAACCAATTGTTCAGAGAACAATTGAAGGTCTTTCCATCAAAACAATGTATTTTGATATGAAAGTTGTGAAACTAAGTTTAAAATGTCATTTCAATCGTCAAATGATAGCTTCTAGTACGCTGATTCCAAAAATATTTGGTTTCCATACATTTTTTTTAAATCAGGGAGATAATTTGTTACTTCCGGTTTGAAAAATGTTACTTACGATTATATTTGATTATTTACTTGACACTGATCCCAAAAATATCTGGTTCTATATACTTTTATATTAATAAAGTACAAAAAAATAGCTACTTCCGGTTAACAAAAGGTCACTTCCGGTTGTTTCTTTCAAGGTAAAATGGTTTGATACCTTTTTCCAAAAGTTTCATAGCTTTATCATGTATACATATAAAATCAAAGCAAAGGTCAAAATCTAGAACGTCAAATTAAGCTATGACCTTGAGATCAATTTCAAGGTCATGAACTAAGGACCTCAAATCAAAAGACCATAGGTCTTAATTATATTTGGTTAATGACTTATATCACTAAACACGTATTTTTAAATACAAGAGGGGAGAAAACTCCCTTTTACGTTCAACGTGCCTTTGCAATAAAAATTTATGTGTTACGACATGTCGCAACTAACAATTTAGTAAAAATAATTTGTTGATATCTTATACGGTCTTTGAATATAAGTGAAAATAAGCCAAATTCAAATATTAGAATATGACCTTGACCTTTGACCTTGACCTAATTTTCATTTTTTTGGACCAAGGACCTCAAATCAAAAGATCCTAGGTCTCTATCACTTATGGTTTATAAGATAGAAATGCATATCACTTATATCAGATGCATAAGGGGAAATAACTCTCATATGGAGCGGTCATATTGCTTCGGTCAAAATAGGACAAATCATGCAAAGGATATAACGAGCAATTTTGTAAAATAAATTTATCGTTATCTTTTACTGTTGCGAAGGAGTTGTGAGCACAAGGAAAACAGTGTTTGGGGAGATAACTCCTACAAGGAAAAGTATTCGGTTACGCAGGGTAAATTTCAAAAGCGCATAAACTGTTCGATATCATATACCAAATATCAAAGCGACATATTGCGAAACAAATGTTTATCGCAAGAACAAAATTTGGCGGAAGAAAAAAAAAAAAAAAAAAAAAATAATCAGAAGAAAAACAATAGGTCTTTCCACAGAAAAGTGGAAAGACCTAATAAGAACTGAGCAAAAACACTAAGTCTCCAAACTTTGTTTGGGAGACTTAATAAACCAGCACCTGCACAAAGAACGAAGAAATACGGTTTTCTATCAAACATCAAACTGACCATATATGTTGGCTTGCATGCATTTGCTATATTTGAGATTTCCAAATTACCATCCACTATGAACTGTTTTTTTTCTAAAAAAAAGGGAAAACAGATTATGTCACTGAAAGATGTTAATCATCGAACAGATACATGTAGCTTCATGACATAATATTATTCCAAATATTAAGTTAAATTAGGTTGTAGATGAATAGATCAAATGTATATAATGTTACACAAATACTTTATTTGTTCAATGATATGATAATAAAACTGCATCACGAGATCAGTATTTGTTAGTATTGATGATACAGCTAAAGGGTGAGTAAAATACTAGTTTTTAATGTTGACTAATTTTTAACAATACACTGTGTTAAGGTAGCATCAACCCATCACATTTGATCAGGATATTCTTTGATTTATTATCAATATTTTGTAGTCGACAGATGTTTCCTGCCGTTTTCGTATAACCATTCTTCATACATAATTTCTCAAAATAAGGATATTTTCGTTTCTGTCAATCATGAGTTATCATTCTTTATCAATTCAAAATGGCATTTAGTGGGTTTATGTAATGGCATAACTTGAACATTTTTTTATTAGATCTTTAAAGATGCAAATGTTAACTAGCTGTTTCTCAAAGGTAAGTTTGTTTATAAGATACGACAAATGAAAATTAGACGTCGCTTGTTTATCCTTATTTATGAATGTTCATACATATTTATACATTCCTTGCTTTTAAGAGATAAGACTTGAGCATTTTCTTATGAACATATTAAGATAAGGGCATCATACGCAGGAAATTGGTATGAGAATGATGATATTTATTAAACGCCGTACGAATACACTACTTTGTAGAAAATACTCCAATAACAAAACAGTCGAATTGTTTTTTTAAGTATTTTAAATACACACCATTGTCATATCTTATCAGATAAGGTGAAGTACATTTAAGAATGTGTTGTTCATCTGTGTTGATAGTTTTATCGAGATATATTGACACACAGATTGAGACACTTTACCACGTAAGGACGACAATTGGTAAGTGTGTAAATATCTAGTAATCTTGTCGATCATTTTGCTGAACAAATATTTTTTTTTTCATGTATATATTTTCCGACTTAGCTATTTTGGCAGAACATAAACGTCATATAAGGGCAATCAATCGTATACGCTGCGGATTTAAGTATTAGCTTGACACCAACATTTGTGCAATTTATATACAACTTTGCGTAATCTGTTTGTCGATATTTTTGTTCTGATATTGTTTTAAGAGCTTTGCAAACTGTCTGTATTGATTGCATCTCACTAGTGACTATGACATTTTGGAATATTGTTGTCAACATCAACTTAAATTTCTTGACGATTAATCATTATTGGTTAGTACGACTGGTGTCACGGTCTGTTTGCATTCAGCCATTGTTAATCTAAAAATTCTTATATAACAACTAAGAAATAAAGTTTGAAAATAAATATTTTCACTCTTATCATTCTGGAGTTAAAGTCCTTGATAAATTGGAAAATGACAAGTTTTTTCTTTGTATATCCGAGAACGCATGATACATCACTCAGCTAAAATGTCTCAATCGGTAAAGAGAGACAATCTTTAGAAATTAAGCTGTTAGAAAATTTATTTTATTTACTTAATAGCAGGGCACAATGGCCAAAGGGACCCAACTTGTTTTGCGTGAACTATTATAACACTCTAGCAGTAAAGTTAAATCTTAAAGTGTAAACTGTATGACATAATATAATACTGAACATCAAACAAATTCAATTTTGAAGATTAAATGACAAATGTAAATCCTTAATCAATACAAATTCTATATTTGTATTATGATATACGATGATAAAACTGCATGGCGAGATCAATATGCGCTACATCAATTCAGCTGATGCGTGCATATATTACGAGAAATTACGAAAAATTGTGGGATTGGTGATAAAAGAATGAAACTGTTCCTACTTGTAGACTTGTGTCTGATTATCAATTTAAAATATGAACACACTCTGAGCCATTCAATATGAGGGTCATTGTCAAGGTTGCGACAAATTAGTCTAAATGTTAAAGCCTTGCATAAAAAAAAGCAAACAAAATATTTTAAGAACAAATAAAATGTAATATAACGTTGAAGACCCATTGGTGGCCTTCGGCTGTTGTCTGCTCTATGGTCGGGTTGCTGTCTCTTTGACATATTCCCCATTCCCATTCTCAATTTTAATTGTATTAGTATGTCAAGATGTTATATTGGACTTAACAATATTTTGTTTTCAAATGGTGAACATTTTCGATTGGCCGCAAAAATAGAAAATGAATAAACTGAGATACGGCTTTGCTGATATCTATTTTTTCTGTGAAATTGTACATTGAAGAAGAAACGATATTCTAGGCATTGTGTGTCTATGATATACGGTTGCTGCTAACAAGAAGGCAACTTAATCTAGGGTTTCATGTCCGGATTTTAAATTCATCTCTCAGATTCTACATTTTATATTGTTTTAATAAATTACAGAGACCAGTTGTATATAGTTATCAAAGGTACCACGATTATAATTTAGTACGCCAGACGCGCGTTTCGTCTACATAAGACTCATCGGTGACGTTCATATCAAAATATTTATTAAGCAAAATAAGTAAAAAGTTGAAGAACATTGAGGATCTAAATTAAATAAGTTTAAGAAACAGAATAAATACACTACATTGAGATCCATCAGCTTCCTTACTCTCACAGCCAGTGATAGTTGACCTTACGTTTATTGTGTCCTATGAATCCATATCTTGTTAAATTTAAAATTGATTTCTATTTTTATTAAACCCTTCACATTTCTTTCAAGAATTAATTCTTTCCGTGACATTAAAGTTCATATGTAATCAGTCCTCTTTTGATTTGATATCTTGTGTCAAGAGTATGTTCGATAATGTCCTAAATACTCTTCAACTTTGTATTTGTTTGACTTTTAACTATTTTGATCTGATCATTACTGATGAGTCTTATGTAGACGAAACGTGCGTCTGTCGTATCAAACTATAATCCTGGTACCCTCGATGACTATTCACATCACTGGGTTGATGCCACTCATTGTGGACGTTTCGTTAGCCCAGTAGTCAGCATTTCGGTGTTGAAATGAATTTCAATTGTATGGTCATTTTTATAAATTTACTGTTTAAAAAGTGTGAATTATTCGAAATGCTAAGGATGTTCTTATCCCAGGCATATATTACCTGAGCCATATTCGGCACAATTTTTTGGAATTTTGATCCTGAATACTCTTCATATTTGTACTTTTTGGGTTTCTAAACTTTTTTTTATCTGAGCGTCACTAATGAGTCTTATGTAGACGAAAGGCGCGTCTGGTGTATTGAATTATAAGCATGTAAGCTTTGGTAACTATTAAGATATCATCAATCCTACGATAATTCATTATTGATCGTTGGTAGTACGACTGGTGTCAAGGTCTGTTTCTACTCAACCATTCTCCATTCAAAATTTATGTGATGACAAATGAGGAATCCAGCTTGAAAGTGGACATTTTCACTCTTATCATTCAGGAGTTATCGTCCCTGATAAATGGGAAAATGAAAAATTATGTTGTTTATTGGTATACACAAGAACGCGTGAGTACATCACTGAGTTAAAATATCACAATCGGTAAAATTACAGACAAGTCCTTGTTTTTGGTGTTTTTTTTTACATCCAAGGAAATTTCGGATATTTATTTGGTAATTTACGGCGGTCGTCTGTCAAACAGTGTATGTTCAATACCTTTACGGAATCCTTACCCATTAAGCTATGTAGTTTACATAACGGTCATGGTCGGTTTAAGTTATTATCGTTATTATATTAACATCATCATAGAAGGAAACACATGATACTAGTGAAGGATAACGCAATAATCGTGCATAATCAATTTATTAAAAAGAAAAGAATGTCAACATTGAAAGTGAAACAATGTTAAATCATTTGATTGACTGATTTTTCAAAGGTAAAAACGATGATTTACATATATTTAAAATCTATTATTTGAAATTTCAATATCAAAAGATTGTATTAGAATTCCACAATTTTTTTTTTCAATATTTGTTGGGTTTTTTTTTCGAACACTATATATTGTATAATTGTTCAGTTTACAACTTTTATATCATCATATTGCTCAAACATAGTAAAAGAATGAAAGCCAAAAGAACAGGATTACTACCAACTATTACAATATTTCACCGGGGGACTCGTTATTATACTCATCAGATGAATTCGGTGTTATACACATCGGTCAATCGGACGGATTCGATCATGTCAATGTTTTATGTAAAAGAAAATTCTGTATTATTTGTTAAAAAGCAAAGACATTTTTTTTCTCTAAACATCAATGTAACAAGCGTCTTAAGCAATCACTTAGACAATGTATCGAAAACAATATGACAGTGCATGTATAATTCAATCAGACGAAGTTAAACAGATAAACTGATTGTGTTGTGTTTTTCATTAAAGTTATCTTGTGATTGTTACCGCTTCACATACTATACACATGTGTATATTCTACCGTCTGAAGTCCATATTATAACATGTATAAATAACCTGTGATTAAATAACAGTTCATGTAAACAATTTGTCATGTCCTTCTCGTACACATTTACTTGAATGGTACTTTGAGCATTATCATTTCTTTCTCAACAAAAGTTTATATTTCTTTTACAATGTTGAAATAGGAAGGACTGTGTACACAAACATAAAAGTTCTTCCAGACAAAATAACTAAATTTAAAAAAAAATAATAAATCGATGAAATATTGAAGGTTTTGCATTTCGGATTTATCCCTTAACATCTTAATAACGTGTTATAGTTTTATTTTATTTGTCTTTATTAATATTAGTCTAACTGTTAAGTCTGTTTTTGTGATATCAATTTGACGTGACTCTGTACTAATGTGTCCCGTCATACTTTGAACGACAACATTATTTTATATCTACCTGTGCGACATCAAACGCGCGATTCTATATCAGAATTAATGTTAATCTAACCATGTGTCTTTCAGTGTAAGGATACGGTTCCAGTACTGAAAAAAAAATATGTCGATCTTTTATGGTGGATTTTACATAGATAAATAAAAACGGATATTAAAAACGGAAAATGAGGTTGTCAAAAATGACGTATGCCTTTTTGTGCTACTCTGTTACATGTGTTTGTTTTTATAGTGATTAAGATGATAACACAATGTTGACTGGTGTGCCCCTATTTTTGACATATTAGCTATAGTGTCTGTTTGTTTAGTTCACGCATCGTTGTCAATGTTGTGGGATTTGATGCGACTGTCATACAAGTGAGAGGTTTAGCTAGCTATAAAACAAGGTTTAATCCACCATTGTTCTGCATACGAAGGATTTTGATGTGTTTGAGCTTTTGATTTTGTCATTTTATTAGGGACTTTCCTTTTTGAATTTTCCTCGGAGTTCAGTGTTTTTGCTATTATAGATAATGCATATTTTAAGGTTTTTTCTTGTCGTAAAAAACACACCGAGGGATGTCAAGATTGATCAAATGAAAGACCGACCGGAGGGGGGTCTTTCTTTATTCTATCCTGACACCCCGAGGTGTGTTCTACGACGAGAAAAACCTTAAAATATGCATTATCTGACTTATATACCCTAAAAAATATTAATTTTATAAAGATTTGTAAAATTTAGTATCCTATTTTACCGACAACATTAAAGTGGGATATTCCTTTCTAATGCGTTCAGGTTTTAATACGCCCTGCGGCTCATTTAGAATGTGAAATAAAACTCACTAAATAATTTAGATATAAACCTTTTAAAAATTATTATCCATACTACTGTAACTGCATTAAGTAAGACACAAGTGTATTGTTACCATCCGATAACGGTGTATGACAAATTCAAGACACATTGTAAGTAATTTATTGTACCACTTAGCTTCTATTTGTTATGTTATTTCTATCGCGGAAAAGAGGTTAATTTTTTTTAACAATTTTACTTGAATCGAATGAAAAATTCAAAAAGATTGTCTTTTGAATCGCAATACATTATATTAAAAGATAATCAGGATATGATTATATACCCTCCGCACCCGACCCTTTCGTGAGTTACGTTAATGTTATTCATTAGAATATAAGATTATCTTATTCATGTTATTAGTTGATCATTTGATAGAGTAAAAGGTATACATAATTTTTAAAAAGTTAAGAACTGACACAAAGACGAATATAAATACATGTAGGTCACAGTATGATTTCCTATTCAGTGTGTATCGTTCTAAACATGCATGCACTATTTGCCACTAGACGATAAGCAAGCAACCAAAAATCAATCAACCTATTTTCAAAATCTTACACATGAATATGTTAAATCTGGATTTATTTCATGAAGGTCTACATTAAAATTCGTCTGACATATATGATAATGTTTCTTTATTGTAGCGATAAGATAACAAAACTTCACGTTATTTGTTTCTAAAATTAAAATGCGGGACTACAATGACGGTTTCTTTTACACCTATCATCGATTGAACTTTAAAAAATAAATTTCCAAATCGGCAACAAAAAACTATTAGACGAATAAAGTTTTGAAGTAAATCATAGATTGCATGTTTATCAATGACAATAAGGACCTCACACAGGTCATTATTTTATGCCTTGGAGCATATATCGTTGAAATATGGTATCGTCCAGGTTGATTCTGAAAAAGAATGACCTGTCGTTATATATATACTCCATATAGGTTTATAAGTGATTTTACTTTTTTCTTACTATCTTTTAAATTTCCTGAAGAAGTACACGTCTGTTAGTCTACGTAAATCTGTTAAAATACTAATAGAAAGACAGTGTCTTGTAGCCAGTAAAGGTCTTGTGCAGATTAAAAAAAAAAGTTTGAAACAAAATATTTTTTTTTTTTTTACAATTTCTCAGAATATAATGATGAAATAAATGTGTAATGTCATGCTCTAGGTAATATCAACTGTAAACAACTTGGTGGAAAATGATAACATTGAAACTATATCAATGTTTATAGAACATAAGTGTTACAATGATGTTTGTTACCAGTATAGACATGATACTTTATTTAAGTTTGTAAGATGGTGACAACAACACATATTTTAAAGATTTAAATGCCGAGATTGTTAATTTATTATGCTTGCAGCAACAAAATTCAGTAAAATATAATCACAGTTCCTCTAAATGAGTAGAGTAAGACGGTTTCAAACAAACTTGTCTCTCACATACTTTAGTGTTTTATAAATTTGTTTGTCATAGCATATTGTAGTTGATCAAAACTAAAAACAGTAGAAACACGAAAATGTCATTTTCGAAATGTGTTTTTTTTTTTTTTTTTTTTTCAATATAAATATAAAAAAAACCGCATGTTTAATCATTATTTCAATATTGACTATCATTTCAAATACCACATTAACCACATAGTTATTGTTTCTGAAAATGAAAAGTTTAATTCTTTCAAATAACTTTTCAGTATATTGTTCGAACACAGCAACTATGAATATGTCTGCAGAATCTAACGAAAAACTTGCAAGACTAGGCAATATTGCCAAGAAACTATTCCCGAAAGTAATGCAAAAAATATTAAAAGAATGTATAAGTCCAAGAGGATTACAAGTGAAATATCAACTGAATAATATACCTACCGATTTCACAGAAAGTGAAATATCCTTGATGGAAAAACTTCCAAATTTAAATAACTTCACAACCGAATTGTGCTTTAAAATATTGCGATTTGAAAATTTATTGCATGAACCGTCGTGTAAGTGGGGGAATATTCCACACGAAACAGAAGTTGAAATCGGCGACGATGTTCAGAGAATACTTAATGCAACTAATGACGTTATCAGTAGGAAGACGGAGGAAATATCAAAGCTTTATTATGAAGAATTCAAAAACAGAATACAAGAGGTGCTTAAGAGAGTGGATGGATATCTTTGTACAGATACGTGTATACAATTGTACCAAACGATTGACAGCTCTGATATTAATATTACTGATATGCTTCAAGAACTGACTCTAATGCAAGAAGTCAATGGTAAGCCTAATTGTAGAATAAAGCTAGATGTATTTACTCCAGCATTTGTTAGTCATTATATCTTAAACAATAGAAAATAAAAATATAACGAAACTCTTTAACGCTTTAGTCAAAACTTTAAATATATAAATATGTTTAATTTAAACTACAGCTAACGAAGAACAATCCAAATAACAATTGCGTCCATATGTCTGTTGTTTCTAGTATCTTAGCATCCAAAGATATGAAGTCTCCAAAGCATCTTTTGAAGTCATATAAAACGAGATGAGTTTCTATAAATTTTATCGAAACTATCGAACCAATGCTGCATCTATCATAAACTAAGTCCTGTATGCACATTTGTTCATATTTATCACAAATCAATATCGTGTTTTCGACAATTATTATTTCAGTGATCGCAAAGCTAATCAACTTTATAGTTTATAGTCGTATACGTAAATGTGGAGCACATACCCAAAAAGTGAGCTTATAGCGCCATGATATTTATTGTATTTCCAATGCGTTAACTTTTACATAACAGATGCTAACTGGTTTGTTGTACTGAATTTGTTCTGTAATAATTAGTTGTTACTATTTATCTTCCAGTGAACAATTGTTTACATTCTTTCCGATATGCGGTCGCCGACGTTCTAATGAAATGTCTCGTAGTTAAGTTCAGTGCATACGGGAAAATATCGACGAATGAGTATACGGGAAGATTCATTCAAGTTATAATAAAGCTCACGTACACTTGTGTTATAGTCAAACTTAGTCATTCAAATATTTTAGTAATATTCAACTTTTTTTTTAATTTTGTTTAACTTAAAGTTTTATATGACCTAAAGGATACGATGCATATTGAGAGACTTGAACAAAACGTTTTTTTTTTTTTGGCATCCTGTATCAAAATGTGAACGTTAGCCTCGTTGTCTCTATCTGTATGTTGACCTTGTAACCAACACTGAAAATAATAAACCATAAACTGATGATGTGAACACAACAATATAATTGTGTAACCTCTGTTCTTGCAGCTATCCACATCGTCGACGAGGAGAGTGAAAAACTAGAACGTTATTCAAGAGTGTCGCGAGTTATCACTGACACTTTCCCAAACATCCTTAGAGATATAATCAGCTCAAACATTACTGCGAGTAACTTGTACCAAATGTGCTTATCGTATCTAAATGATTTCACGTCTGATCAGAAAACTAGCTTGAATGATTTAAAATTGTCAAATTCATATGAATCAATGGACATTACTTTGATCTATAAGTTGTTAAGACAGTTTTCGCTGATAAATTCTCCTACAAAAGGATGGGGAAGTAACCCGGACAAAGTCGAAATAAAATTGGCAGATGATGTAGAACGCATACGTCGTTACAGAAACCAAATAGCTCACCGATGCAACACAAACATTGAAAAGGATGAATTTGATGAATTCTTCGACAATTTCCGTCATATTGGACTACGAATGGATCTAAACTTTTTTCACAAGAGAAATTACGAACAATTGATTATTAGACACAAAACATGCAGTATGGATATGAAAATGAAGACTAAATACAAGAACGCATTGAAGCAGCTGGAAAATATACGATGTAAGATATATACGACAATGATTTTAAAACATATCGGTGTTATAATATTACCTGATTATTGTTTATATTTTCTGATAACATATATAAAAATCATGATATGTGGTTGCCACATGAGTTATTTTCGTAATTTATTTAGTCGAGTCATTGTGAGATCGTTTGTATCTATTCGACTGCTATTTGCATGTTTATTATCTGTGCATATATTTCTGAGCTGACGTATATCACCTTAATCGAAATAGAGGCGAAAGTTACAAAAAAAATATTCAAACTTACAAATCAAATACTAATGACACTGCCATGGACATCGCACAGAAAAATGACGCAAACGCCAAGAAAAACGACCAGAATTCAAAAACAACACAGAACCAACAAAATAAATTAGAAATTGAGTAACACAAACCCAACAAAAAACTAGGGGTGATCGCAAACGCTCAAGAAGGGTAAGAAAATACAAACTTGGTGAAGTCCAATTCGGTGGGTCATATTGGAGGAAAATGTGACGAGATTATGGTTACAACAATTGAATATATCCGTCGTCAGCTGTGAAACATATATTCCATTACGGTCAACCAACTCGAGATTTCGTCTGTAATCTTCTCTAAAAAAAATATTTATGATATTTTGTTTTTTTATGAATTGAGATTCATTAACGTACCGTAATAATTAAAACGAAACCGACTGGAATCGTAATTAGAGGGATGCATATAAGATGATTTTTAACATGCAGATACATCCGGTTGCGATCGTTAAGCAGTATATGCTGTGGCTCTTTCAGTTTGTTTTTGTTGCCTTGATTATAATCGTCTTAGGGGCAGGCTAGGAGGCCCGCCTCTGGGTTCTGGATTTTTTGCACTGCGTTGAAGATCCATTGGTGGCATTCGGCGGTTATCTGCTCTTTGGTCGGGTTGTTGTCTCCTTGATATATTCCCCAAGTTCCATTCTCAATTTTATCAAACAATTTATATAGTTAAAACACTGAAATAGTAATGTTGCCTTAATTTGGCTGATTAAGAAAACAATTTTAGTTAATATTTTTGTACATAAATCAAGCTTTTAGATGGTTATTTTTCTCGTTTGAATTGTATTATATTTGTCATGTCTAAGCCTTTTATAGCTGACTATGCGGTATGTGTTGCTCATCTTTGAAGGACGAACGATGACCTTTAGTTGTTACTTTTTATGTTATTTGGTCTCCTGTAGGGAGTTATCTCATTGACAGTCGTTCACATCTTCTTAATTTTATATTAATCATGTTATTATTGATTAGTAATGAATAATAGAAACTTATTTTCAATTGCCATGGTAAGGACTGATAGAATATAACATCTTGTCACATTAATCCAAAAAACGGCACATTTCGATATGGATCAAGTGTCTAAGTAAATATTTATTCATTTATTTATTCACAATAACAGAGATGCATGCTAATTATCAATGGTATTGTACAAAAAGAATGTAAGTAATTGAGGAAAAAATTGACCTGATATGTTTATTTGTACTGTTATTGGTTGATCTCCGATGTTAACTTATGGTTTGGTTTCTAGTATACCTGACATATCTTTACAGGAAAAAAATATGTGTCTACTTAAATTGGTAAAGTCATATACATCTTTAGAAGTTTTTTTAACATGACATTATTATTCTTTACTGTTAACCATGAACATCAGTGTTTTGTAATGCTAACCATGAACATCAGTGTTCTTCACTATTAACCATGAACGTCAGTGTTTTTTTACTGTTAACCATGAACATCAGTGGGTTTTTTTTCTGTTAACCATGAACATCAGTGTGCTGTAATGTTAACCATGAACATCAGTGTTCTCTGATGTTAACCATGGACATCAGTGTTCTGTATTGTTAACCATGAACATCAGTGTTCTTTAATGTTAACCATGAACATCAGTATTCTTTAATGTCGACCATGAACATAAGTGTTCTTTACTGTTAACAATCAACATCAGTGTTCTTTAATGTTAACCACGAACATCAGTAATATGTAATGTAATCCATTAACATCAGTTATCTTTAATGTCAACAATGTATAAAGGTGTTCTTTATTGTTAACCATAAACATCATTGTGTTTATGTCAGATTTATCTCTCCCGGTAATTTCTTTAAAATTGCTTATAGTTTATCCCTTTTTTTCTGCTCTACATAGTTCTTCCATTATATTTTCAATTGTTATCGATAGGTCGATTTGAGTTGACGTTTTTGTAGGACTAAATTATTTCTGATCTGGAACATATGAAGGATTGCGTCATTTTCTAATATATAAGTTTGGGCATTATAAGCCCTGCAACACACCATACTATACTTTTCATTTTATTTTTATAATGTGCATTATTTAAGTTTTGATATTAATTTGTAATATCTTTTAATTTTACAGTACAATTTGAAGAAAGGCAACTAAAATTTTTCTGGGGAGACAGTTTTGAGAATAGTTTGAGGGACTTGAGAACTTTTTTAAAGAACGAAAAATCAGAAGGTAATTAGTATATAGCATATTTGGTAAGGTTTTTTTAAACACGAAAATACTATAGAATCAATACATAGTTAGTTACACTTTCCAAAATATAATTGATTTGTTGATTGTTGCTTTACGTCAAGTGGCAAACATTTCAGGACGAGAACAAATCAACAATACGTACAATATGCAAGTCCTGTAAAAGAGGACGTCCGGGGTGAAGATCATGGATATTTGACCTGCCACTGGAAAACGAGGGGTATTGGGTAGGGACGGGATTGTGTGCCTTGCAACAGCTCACCTACGGACCAGTACAATTATTCTTGCAAGTGTTGTGAACGTATCATGGCACTCTCTAGACAATGCATTTGCTATACAGTTCCCATTATGAACGAACATGGGTGCACACTGCTGAGTTCCACACAGCCAAACGGACGCCACGCTTTGGTTAGGTTTTTACTGTGGTTTGGTAAAAAAAAGTAAATGACCATATATCTGTTTGTTACTCAGAGGGTGTTGAATTTTCAAAGGAAAGAGCAGTTTATGTTTAAATTTATGAATAAGCAGGTAGCACATTGCTGTAAAAGGAAAAAAAGGGATAATTTCAGATTCCGGTTTCAAATTTAAAAAGCATTTAACGACTATTCGTTGCACTTAGTTTCTTGATAAATCTGTTACAGCATATTAAGTTGTTGCTAAAAAAGCAATATCATGGCTGTTGTTTGAACACCAAAAATGTTTGATTTACAAATGTATATGCATTGCACCTCTTTCTTAAAAAAACAAACAAAGAAAAGTAATTGGTGCCTTTCTTTCATGATGGGAAAAATTTTAGTAATTGTCCAACAAATACATATCAACTAACCAATGAATTTTTTAGTGATAAACATACTAAAATAAAAGACTTGTAGTAGTACAACACATTTGCCTTTCTTCATGTGTAAAATGTTGTGATTATATAATGATATATTCATATCAACATAAAAATGGTTGAGGACATCGTTTTGTGGTATTTCATATGATCAAGGGGATATAATGAACAACTTTATAATATTTAGAAGGAAGACGTAAAGTCCGTGTACAGATCATCTTCCAGAACGAGGAGAATGTCGAGGCAACTATTGATATTCTGAACTCCCTCAAAGACGAGATAAACAAAGACTTGAGTGGAATTGAATTCATTGTTGCCACCAAAGGGAGTATAGTTCTACATGTAGAGATATTAGTAATATTGCTGGAAACAGACGAACTATTACAATCTACCCTGGCTTTATTTTTTAGAAGGATTTTAGAACGTATTACGACCTTCGATACTGAAAGTATTGATTTGGTATTGATACCTGTACAAGGTGTGTAATTAATGGTTTATTTTCAAAATATATATACCTCGAAATTCGAAGAGTTTAAACTTATACTTAACTTCAGTACCTTCACTTTTGGTCTCCCTCAGACTTCAATTTCGTCGCTATTCATGTGAATTTATACTGGTAATATTCCCAAGTTATGTTACTATGAGATAAAACAGATATATTATCTAGGAACGTAACCTAAACAAAATATCTATGAATATTATATATCCCCCAAAAAGGGCGTGTTTTGTGAAACAAAGTGCAACCTTCAGGTCGTTGATAAAAAATCATAATGTTTAAATAAAACTAGAGGCTCTAAAGAGCCTGTGTCGCTCACCTTGGCCTATGTGAATATTAAAACAAAGGACACAGATGGATTCATGACGAAAATGGGTTTTGGTGAGGGTTATGTGTTTGTAGATCTCACTTTACTGAACATTCTTGCTGCTTACAATTATCTCTATCTATAATAAACTTAGCCAAGTAGTTACAGTGTCAGTTGAAAAAGTTAGTAAAAATTTACAAATTTTATGAAAATTGATAAAAATTGACTATAAAGGGCAATAACTCCTTAGGGGTCATTTAGGTTTACAGTTAATCTCTATCTATAGTAATATTCAAGAAAATAATCAAAAACAGCAAAATTTTCTTAAACTTACCATTTCAGGGACAGCGACCTAACAACGGGTTGTCCGAATCATCTGAAAATTGAAGGGCAGATATATCTTAATCTGATTAACAATTTTACCCCATGTCAGATTTGCTCTAAATGCTTTGGTTTTGGAGATATAACCCAAAAACTGCATTTACCCCTATGTTCTATTTTTAGCTATGGCGGCCATCTTGGTTGGTTGGCCGGATCACCGGACACATTTTATAGCTAAATACCTGAATGGTGATTGTAGCCAAGTTTGGTTTTATTTGGCCCAGTAGTTTCAGAGGAGAAGATTTCGTTAAAGATAACTAAGATTTACGAAAAATGGTTAAACATTCACTATAAAGGGCAATAACTCCTTAAGGGGTCAACTGACCATTTCGGACATGTTGACTTATTTGTAAATCTTACTTTGCTGAACATTATTGCTGTTTACAGTTTATCTCTATCTATAATAATATTCAAGATAATAACCAAAAACAGTAAAATTTCCTTACAATTACCAATTCAGGGGCAGCAAACTAACAACGGATTGTCCGAATCATCTGAAAATTTCAGGGCAGAAAGATCTTGACCTGATAATCATTTTTTTCTATCTTATTTATTCAAATGACGTCATTTTTCATTTTTTTGATTGTCTGTTTTACAAATTCAAATGACGTCATCATTTTTTTGTCATTTTTTACGAAAAATGGTTAAACATTCACTATAAAGGGCAATAACTCCTTAAGGGGTCAACTGACCATTTCGGACATGTTGACTTATTTGTAAATCTTACTTTGCTGAACATTATTGCTGTTTACAGTTTATCTCTATCTATAATAATATTTAAGATAATAACCAAAAACAGTAAAATTTCCTTACAATTACCAATTCAGGGGCAGCAAACTAACAACGGATTGTCCGAATCATCTGAAAATTTCAGGGCAGAAAGATCTTGACCTGATAATCATTTTTCTCTATCTTATTCATTTAAATGACGTCATTTTTTATTTTTTTGATGGTCTGTTTTACAAATTCAAATGACGTCATCATTTTTTTGTCATTTTTTACAATTTCAAATATGACGTCACTTAGCGTTGAGGTTTAAATTTATTCGGATGTGTCTACATTTTGTGTTGCAAATGTCTGGTTATGTAATGTATTTCATTTGTTTCCTGTAATTAGTTAATAGTTCAGTTCTATCATCTACAGCTTTTGTTTATTAATTTTATAAATCTACTGTTTGCTAAAGTATAAATTATTCTAAATAATAAGGATGTTCTGGTAACTAACAGAAAACCCTGACCGTTTTTGTCACAACTTTTTTTATCTTTTGGTCCTCGATGCTGTTCAACTTTGTGCTTGTTTTGGCTTTCAAACTTTTGTATCTAGATCTTGTGTGGATAAAATGCACTTCTGGTGTATTAAAATTTTCAACTTGTTGCCCTTTATTGGCTGTTATTCGTGTGTTTCTTTGTCAATTGTATTCTCCAATTTATTTATATTGTAGTCCCGTGGTGTTGAGTTGTCATTTTAATGTTATATTTCACATGGCTATAAAAGGGGAGGTTTGGCATGCCACAAAACCAGGTTCCGGTTCAACCCGCCATTTTTTTTCTTTAAAAATGTCCTGTACCAAGTCAAGAATATGGCCATTGTTATATTATAGTTCGTTTCTGTGTGTTACATTTAACGTTGCGTCATTTGTTTCCTCTTATTTTTTAGTGTAAATTCACATTGCGATAAGACGTGTCACGGTACTTGTCTATCCCAAATTCATGTATTTGGTTTTGATGTTACATTTGTTATTCTCGTGGGATTTTGTCTGATGCTTGGTCCGTTTCTGTGTGTGTTACATTGTAGTGTTGTGTCGTTGTTCTCCTCTTATATTTAATGCGTTTCCCTTAGTTTTAGTTTGTTACCCCGATTTTGTTTTTGTCCATGGATTTGTGAGTTTAAACAGCGGTATACTACTGTTGCCGTTATTTACCTCATGTCAGATTTGCTCTAAATGCTTTGGTTTTTGAGATATAACCCAAAAACTGCATTTTACCCCTATGTTCTATTTTTAGCCATGGCGGCCATCTTGGTTAATTGGCCGATTCATCGGACATATTTTTTAAACTAGATACTTCAATGATGATTGTGGTCAAGTTTGGTTTAATTTGGACATGTAGTTTCAGAGGAGAAAATTTTTGTAAAAGTTAACGACGACGGACGACAGACGATGGACGCAAAGTAATGGGAAAAGCTCACTTGGCCCTTCGGGCCAGATGAGTTAAAAAATGAATATGTTATGAAAACACATGCTACATCGATCTTGAAATACCCCAATGCTGCTAGACATTTCTAACCTCCATGACAGAGATGATGTTGTCCCCACGGACGAACTCCAAAACATCGTTTTGTGGGTATGTTAATCACATTACATAAACTGCTTGATAATTGAATTAGATATTGACAACTCACTTTAAAACTCAATTAAATACCCACATTGCATTTACCCAAGAAGAAATCCTGAATTATCGTAGGTCTGTACATTTTGAGGAATTGATAAATTGTAATTTGTAAGGACCACTTTAATTCGAACAATTTTATTCTGAAACTGACGTTCTCCTGATGCTCGATGTCATGATTTACAAATTACTTTTTAACGTTTGTTGGACAAAAAACAAGCATTCCCATAGTTTAATAATTATGCTGCAGTTCTACTTCTTCATGTTCTTGTCGATTTGTTCCTTTAATCATTCGGCTTCATACAAAAGCTCCTTAGGGAGAATGAAATAAAACTAGCACATGTAGCATTATCCTTTCTAAGTTAACTTCACTTTCTGCTAAATGTATGGTGTCCTCTCACTAACTAAAAATTTGGTGTCTATGATGCACAAATCTGTTGTCTTGTGGAACATTTTTTCTTTTTTTCAGTTTTTTTCTATCCATTATAGTTTTATAGTAACAATAGGCATTTAGATTTTAAACATGTCAAAGCCGAGAGGTTTCGTCTATATGATTGATGTCAGTTTCAAATTAGAAACATTAAGGACACAGGACAAAATAAAATTTTAAAAAATCAAATGTTATCTTTAACATTGTTAAACCTTTCCATATTTGAACAGAAATCAGTATTTTAACGGTTTCAACAATATAAAATTTACTGCTAGAGGTAATATGTTTTTCTTACTTGTACCTTTCAGATTTCAAACAATGGAATGCACCAACAACTACGGGAGAATCAGTCTACTTAGAATTCGATATCGAGGCCGAGTTATTTAAAACTAACGACAACATGGAAGAGCAATTTAGAAAAATTTCGGACGCCATTATTAAACATTCAGACGGAAGCGGAACAAACAATAACATTACTGCAACACTCCTACCTATCTGTCTTGGTAACTAATTTAAGGCTATTTATACTAAGCCAAAAAAGTTTAGCAACAAAAATGTGAAATTTTATTTCTTTACAAAATCATAACAACATATAATGTTAATAATAACAAAATGGAATTATGACATGTCAGAAGCAACATGAATGTTTATCACTCACATTCATCAGGATTTTCTTTGTATGGAGCACGTGGAAGGTCAAAATGCGGAAATGAGTGCAGTGTTATTCAAAATTAATTTATCAGCAATGCCCTTAGTGAACCAATGAAGGATTGGCAGGCACACCAGCAGCTGTCTTTTGTCATGCACTACTTTTGTGGTCGGACAAAAAAACACTTGTCACGTGTTGACGTAAAGCGAAGGTAGCGCTCTTCCCCGGACGATAGTTGTGTTGGTCTATGAGATATCGACTTATTCTGTGCAATTGTAGTTTGTCGATATTTGTTTGTTAGTCTCTAAACTGTTGCCTTATGCACATTAAATCGAGCCCAAGAGCTTTCTGACGGTCATTTTCGGGGTTGCCTGGTTGTCACCCCAAGCATTTTTTCAAAGGTGTATGTGTTTTTATTATCACAGGTGTGTTTCTGAACGTTAGTGAAAAAGAAATTTTTAATATCGTTTTACAAGTACAGAAACAGAAGGTAAAACATCAATTACACGTGCAAATCTGAAATGGCGCCAAATCAATCACCACGAAAAAAAATACGACTGTTTTAGTTTACAGGTAAAACTAAGGATTATATCAATATTTATTTTCCAGAAAAAATAAAAGTGTTGCTAAACTTTTTTGGCTTAGTTTATTCCATAGTCTGTAAAAATGTATTTTTTTCTAAAACAGATAAATATTAATGTTTAGTGTTTTTGCTTTGGTGTTTTCATATTAATCCTGTATTCTTTCTGCGAGGCAATGTAGCTGTCCTTCACTCAAACAGCTAACTGCGAACTCATAAGACTGTACAGGAACATAGTACATTACATGTGTTGATCTAAGCCGTATAACCCCTACCTGGTCACCCTACCTTGATTTTCTTTGTTTTGCATGCTTTCCTCAGTTTTGTAACATTTTGGCTGGAATCCTTTATCCATTATAAAACTGAAGAATTATTTTTTTGTGGAAAAAAATAACTATCAATAATACACACGAAATGATTATAAACAATATCGTGTGCATGTATTTCTAATTAATTATTTTAGACTTTTAGTTTTAGTGTTATAAAACAAATATGAGAATTTAAGTCGAATCAGTTTTTAAACCCCTTCAAAGAATGTATCTATATGACTGTTTCAAATATCGTAAAGGCGAACAACTCACCAGGTTCTATATTTTTCTTTTTAATTCAAACAACCAGTTCTACGCTATTAACCTACTCTGGTTACTTGGTCCTAACTGTAATGCAACCGAGTTTTCATTTAAACTGATCCGAGTTGTCTTGGTCCGACATTGATACGGATGTCTACTAATTTGATTAAATGTCACATATTGCTACAGAAGACAAAACTAGATAATCATTGTCTGTAAAACATTAACTATGAAACTTTACTTTAATAAGCTCTTCAAATATGCATTTGACAGTTACAAGCTGAGACGTAAAACTATGATTGAAACAAGTATGTTGCCAAAACGACTCTCTCATATCAAATATCATATTCTACACCAAATCTAAAAGACAAGTCGGAGATTTATCTTGATTTGAACATTTTTCATTTTAACAAAAGTTTCCCTTTCCGGACCATCGTAATTTTTAGAAGAGAGGAGACATCAAAAGTTTGATTTAAAACACGTGCGTCGCAAATTGGTTAATAAATTATGTATGTGACATGTGACGGACGCTATTTAACCCTATCATTTATTAATTTTATTAATGAATTAATAAGTCTTCTGTTGCATACAGCTATAAAATGCAATCAGCTGACTTTTGATTTTCTGTCAAAATCTGAACGAGCTGTCTGATCCGGTAAAGTCCGAGAAACCCAAAACAAAGTAAATGAACAAGATGGATGAACTTAAATAATTATTATTTATTTTAAATGCGAGAATAGCAATCGCCAGCGGAAACCTTAGCTATGTAATAGGTAACTACGTCTTTCGTAAAGCGATGTCGTAAGAGTCAAAAGTCGGGAAGCGTATTCAACCTCCGTATTTTGTTCCGATTTGGGTGTATTTTCATACATCAGGCGAAACTACCTTGCAACAAAATCAGCCCCTAAGAAAGATATTTCAGTAGTTTTATTATCCTGATAGACCTACTAGCGGGAAAAAAAATCATATCAGGAAGAATATATCATTCCAATAAAAATTTGACACTTCAAACCATTTATCATTTTATTGAGCAGTTCATAAGACATAAATTGATTGAATGCTTTACGACAAGTGGCACATATGTCATTCACTTTTAAGAAGACTGATTAGTTTAAACATATTTATTTATAGTGGATTAGGAAACAAGTTTTGCAACTTTTACTAATCCCTTTTTACTTTGCGGGTGCGAGAGCTGCCTTGCGCAGCATTACCTTACTGTTTCACGAAATCTACAAAGGTGTCTTTTACGTGCAAGAGATATGGCTCTCTCTTAAACAATTGATTCATTGATTGCTTAACGCCCAGTGGCAATTAATTTAAGCATATGTAGTACGACAAGAACAAATTAACATTAAATTCAAAATGTACGTCCTGAATGGGGCCGTTCGGGATAACGGTCGGAGAAATTTAGACTTCTACTTGAAAACGAGGGTATATTGGATAAATAAAGTTGTTATGTAACAGGCCACCTACGGGCCGAAACGAATTGTTACAATGATTCTTTAAGTACAGAGTGTTTGACATTATATGTACATGAGGCTTTGGATTTAACGTCCCCATTCTTAAAAGACGTGACTGCGTACTTGTATATTCCAAATAGTCTAAAATGCGTCACATTTTTGCAAGGGCTTTCCTGCTGGTTTGTGAACCTTTAGTGACTAAATATCTATATCCTCGTCTCCCAAGGAATATTTACCACCTGTTGCAAATGTTTCAGTCATTTGAAAGACGAAAACAAATTAAGAATACCTTTGTGATACAAGTCTTCAATTTAATCCAACCAATTAGATGTTCAAAGGATATAAACGAGGCTTTTTTAATCTATTACAGAAGAAGAAGCATCCTACGCCCAATCACTAATATCTGAAGGTAAGTTGGACAGGCGGTAGAAAAGACATGTAACATGCTAACTGTTGTCCACGAAAAGAAAACTTCCCTTTCAGCAACATTACTTTTTTTATTTATTGGTTTTGAACTAGCTTCAGTTAACTGCGAGTATTCCCAGATCTGTATATTGCGTGTCAAGGTTTGTGTAAGGGTCGTTATGTGCTTTTTATCGGTCCTTATATATATTACACTGTTACACATCTATCCGTGGTTTAGAAGAGGGTTTGACGACAGCAACTATGGTTAATCCCGCCACATTTTGTATGTGCTAGTCGGGGATTTATTTTTTTTATTTTTATTATTTCAGACATAAATCTCTCTGTTACTTTTTTGTTTTACATCTGTCAT
>NW_027468248.1:0-22724 GCF_965363235.1 Mytilus galloprovincialis | reverse complement strand
TATTAAATAAAAGTTTAAATCCTTTAGTTTCATGCTATTTGACAAATTGACACCACCAAATCATTTAGGGAAGATGCCAAAGTACAGATTCTATATTTACAGACTTCACCTCTTAGGTCCGAGAACACAATTAATTCGTAGTGCATTTCTTTTAGAACATAAATGAAAATTAAAAAATTCCCACCTGCGCTTTCTCAATGAAATGTTTACAGTGTGTTGTACTACTTTTGGGACAAATTATATCAAAATTATAGAAAACTTCATCGCCTCTAACTCAAAATATGGACAATTTTGTGTTTAGGGTGTCTTGAAATCTTTTGACAGCTTCCGAAGTGCTAATTTTTAACCTTTTTCAGCTGGACCAAATCACTACTTTTCTGTAAAATTCTGGACCCAAATTTTTTTACAGTGTAATTTCACCCCCCTACTTACAATTTGAGGCATTAAACATGGAGAAATAAATTTGGAAGAGGTATAAAAATTATTGGCAAGTAACCCACTGTTAACACTAGGGACTATATTCGTGAACAACGAAAATCAAGGGACGACAATTGTGGTCTCGGACCTAATAGGATAGAAAGAGTTGACAAATCTTAAAAAAACTTGGTATGACCAAAGCTTAATAAATTATAACACTACTTGCAAAGTTTCGTAACAATAGGATATATATTATAGACAATATGTTAAATTCTATACTCATCTTTGCGTGTTAAATTTTGACGTTAAAATTGAATAATTTCAACTATCAACATTTTGGGCTTTGAAAATTAAAATATTGCAAAAAAATACTTTTTAAATGCCCTAATATATCATTTATTATGTACTAAAAGCAATAGAGTACTCATTTGATTTATCAGAGTTAGCATAATTATTCAAAAGTCAAATTTATATCAGCCTGGGCCTAAAAATTGAGGTTTTTCAATGAAAGGGGGCCTTACATGAAGATGTAATATTTTCCAGCAATTTTAAATTTGTGAAGCTTTTTGGTTATAAATAATCCTTACATATGTATTGAATGTACTTTAAATGGAAAGAAAAGTCACAAATAACATATCATATTAGTTTAAAAGGGTCTTAAGCCAAGTAAGACTGGAAAAAAATAAGGGTCAATTTAGGCCGTGCCACATATTTACATTAAAAAATGCATATTGAGGCTATAAGAAATAAAAAATTGTGTCTTTTTTATCATTTCTATACTCATGTGATATGATACAACAAATCTGAGCACAAAAAGGCTCTTGCAATTAACTTTTCTTACAGACAGTATGGTCTGATACAAAGATTTTTGCCTTTTTAATGAAAAACTTGATTGTAATTTTAGTCTCAACAGGCTTATATTTAAACCACTTGCTATCCTACAGAAGAAAAGAAAGATATTATGTGAGATGGAACAGGTACAATAGACATTGTAAAGTGCTTTTGATACAAATTTAGTGAGGTCTTTATTGTGGACTTCAAATTTTATGTACCAAGAACCCCACTTTTGACTTCATCCAAACAGGGCGTTAGACAAGGGTCATTTATACAACACATTTTGTACATATTGTCTGAGATAATCTTCTTTTCTGTAGATTCTGAGTTCAAAAACAAGTAAAAGAACTAGATAAAGGCATAGAAACACAAGTATTGACACATGAAAGCCTGTCAGATAGAAAGTCAGGATGCCATGTATGCATCAGTATTGAAAAAGCCTTGAAATGCCTATTTTGACCATAAAATGCCAAAATTGGTCATTTTTGCAGATATTCTATTAAATAAAAGTTTAAATCCTTTAGTTTCATGCTATTTGACAAATTGACACCACCAAATCATTTAGGGAAGATGCCAAAGTACAGATTCTATATTTACAGACTTCACCTCTTAGGTCCGAGAACACAATTAATTCGTAGTGCATTTCTTTTAGAACATAAATGAAAATTAAAAAATTCCCACCTGCGCTTTCTCAATGAAATGTTTACAGTGTGTTGTACTACTTTTGGGACAAATTATATCAAAATTATAGAAAACTTCATCGCCTCTAACTCAAAATATGGACAATTTTGTGTTTAGGGTGTCTTGAAATCTTTTGACAGCTTCCGAAGTGCTAATTTTTAACCTTTTTCAGCTGGACCAAATCACTACTTTTCTGTAAAATTCTGGACCCAAATTTTTTTACAGTGTAATTTCACCCCCCTACTTACAATTTGAGGCATTAAACATGGAGAAATAAATTTGGAAGAGGTATAAAAATTATTGGCAAGTAACCCACTGTTAACACTAGGGACTATATTCGTGAACAACGAAAATCAAGGGACGACAATTGTGGTCTCGGACCTAATAGGATAGAAAGAGTTGACAAATCTTAAAAAAACTTGGTATGACCAAAGCTTAATAAATTATAACACTACTTGCAAAGTTTCGTAACAATAGGATATATATTATAGACAATATGTTAAATTCTATACTCATCTTTGCGTGTTAAATTTTGACGTTAAAATTGAATAATTTCAACTATCAACATTTTGGGCTTTGAAAATTAAAATATTGCAAAAAAATACTTTTTAAATGCCCTAATATATCATTTATTATGTACTAAAAGCAATAGAGTACTCATTTGATTTATCAGAGTTAGCATAATTATTCAAAAGTCAAATTTATATCAGCCTGGGCCTAAAAATTGAGGTTTTTCAATGAAAGGGGGCCTTACATGAAGATGTAATATTTTCCAGCAATTTTAAATTTGTGAAGCTTTTTGGTTATAAATAATCCTTACATATGTATTGAATGTACTTTAAATGGAAAGAAAAGTCACAAATAACATATCATATTAGTTTAAAAGGGTCTTAAGCCAAGTAAGACTGGAAAAAAATAAGGGTCAATTTAGGCCGTGCCACATATTTACATTAAAAAATGCATATTGAGGCTATAAGAAATAAAAAATTGTGTCTTTTTTATCATTTCTATACTCATGTGATATGATACAACAAATCTGAGCACAAAAAGGCTCTTGCAATTAACTTTTCTTACAGACAGTATGGTCTGATACAAAGATTTTTGCCTTTTTAATGAAAAACTTGATTGTAATTTTAGTCTCAACAGGCTTATATTTAAACCACTTGCTATCCTACAGAAGAAAAGAAAGATATTATGTGAGATGGAACAGGTACAATAGACATTGTAAAGTGCTTTTGATACAAATTTAGTGAGGTCTTTATTGTGGACTTCAAATTTTATGTACCAAGAACCCCACTTTTGACTTCATCCAAACAGGGCGTTAGACAAGGGTCATTTATACAACACATTTTGTACATATTGTCTGAGATAATCTTCTTTTCTGTAGATTCTGAGTTCAAAAACAAGTAAAAGAACTAGATAAAGGCATAGAAACACAAGTATTGACACATGAAAGCCTGTCAGATAGAAAGTCAGGATGCCATGTATGCATCAGTATTGAAAAAGCCTTGAAATGCCTATTTTGACCATAAAATGCCAAAATTGGTCATTTTTGCAGATATTCTATTAAATAAAAGTTTAAATCCTTTAGTTTCATGCTATTTGACAAATTGACACCACCAAATCATTTAGGGAAGATGCCAAAGTACAGATTCTATATTTACAGACTTCACCTCTTAGGTCCGAGAACACAATTAATTCGTAGTGCATTTCTTTTAGAACATAAATGAAAATTAAAAAATTCCCACCTGCGCTTTCTCAATGAAATGTTTACAGTGTGTTGTACTACTTTTGGGACAAATTATATCAAAATTATAGAAAACTTCATCGCCTCTAATTCAAAATATGGACAATTTTGTGTTTAGGGTGTCTTGAAATCTTTTGACAGCTTCCGAAGTGCTAATTTTTAACCTTTTTCAGCTGGACCAAATCACTACTTTTCTGTAAAATTCTGGACCCAAATTTTTTTACAGTGTAATTTCACCCCCCTACTTACAATTTGAGGCATTAAACATGGAGAAATAAATTTGGAAGAGGTATAAAAATTATTGGCAAGTAACCCACTGTTAACACTAGGGACTATATTCGTGAACAACGAAAATCAAGGGACGACAATTGTGGTCTCGGACCTAATAGGATAGAAAGAGTTGACAAATCTTAAAAAAACTTGGTATGACCAAAGCTTAATAAATTATAACACTACTTGCAAAGTTTCGTAACAATAGGATATATATTATAGACAATATGTTAAATTCTATACTCATCTTTGCGTGTTAAATTTTGACGTTAAAATTGAATAATTTCAACTATCAACATTTTGGGCTTTGAAAATTAAAATATTGCAAAAAAATACTTTTTAAATGCCCTAATATATCATTTATTATGTACTAAAAGCAATAGAGTACTCATTTGATTTATCAGAGTTAGCATAATTATTCAAAAGTCAAATTTATATCAGCCTGGGCCTAAAAATTGAGGTTTTTCAATGAAAGGGGGCCTTACATGAAGATGTAATATTTTCCAGCAATTTTAAATTTGTGAAGCTTTTTGGTTATAAATAATCCTTACATATGTATTGAATGTACTTTAAATGGAAAGAAAAGTCACAAATAACATATCATATTAGTTTAAAAGGGTCTTAAGCCAAGTAAGACTGGAAAAAAATAAGGGTCAATTTAGGCCGTGCCACATATTTACATTAAAAAATGCATATTGAGGCTATAAGAAATAAAAAATTGTGTCTTTTTTATCATTTCTATACTCATGTGATATGATACAACAAATCTGAGCACAAAAAGGCTCTTGCAATTAACTTTTCTTACAGACAGTATGGTCTGATACAAAGATTTTTGCCTTTTTAATGAAAAACTTGATTGTAATTTTAGTCTCAACAGGCTTATATTTAAACCACTTGCTATCCTACAGAAGAAAAGAAAGATATTATGTGAGATGGAACAGGTACAATAGACATTGTAAAGTGCTTTTGATACAAATTTAGTGAGGTCTTTATTGTGGACTTCAAATTTTATGTACCAAGAACCCCACTTTTGACTTCATCCAAACAGGGCGTTAGACAAGGGTCATTTATACAACACATTTTGTACATATTGTCTGAGATAATCTTCTTTTCTGTAGATTCTGAGTTCAAAAACAAGTAAAAGAACTAGATAAAGGCATAGAAACACAAGTATTGACACATGAAAGCCTGTCAGATAGAAAGTCAGGATGCCATGTATGCATCAGTATTGAAAAAGCCTTGAAATGCCTATTTTGACCATAAAATGCCAAAATTGGTCATTTTTGCAGATATTCTATTAAATAAAAGTTTAAATCCTTTAGTTTCATGCTATTTGACAAATTGACACCACCAAATCATTTAGGGAAGATGCCAAAGTACAGATTCTATATTTACAGACTTCACCTCTTAGGTCCGAGAACACAATTAATTCGTAGTGCATTTCTTTTAGAACATAAATGAAAATTAAAAAATTCCCACCTGCGCTTTCTCAATGAAATGTTTACAGTGTGTTGTACTACTTTTGGGACAAATTATATCAAAATTATAGAAAACTTCATCGCCTCTAACTCAAAATATGGACAATTTTGTGTTTAGGGTGTCTTGAAATCTTTTGACAGCTTCCGAAGTGCTAATTTTTAACCTTTTTCAGCTGGACCAAATCACTACTTTTCTGTAAAATTCTGGACCCAAATTTTTTTACAGTGTAATTTCACCCCCCTACTTACAATTTGAGGCATTAAACATGGAGAAATAAATTTGGAAGAGGTATAAAAATTATTGGCAAGTAACCCACTGTTAACACTAGGGACTATATTCGTGAACAACGAAAATCAAGGGACGACAATTGTGGTCTCGGACCTAATAGGATAGAAAGAGTTGACAAATCTTAAAAAAACTTGGTATGACCAAAGCTTAATAAATTATAACACTACTTGCAAAGTTTCGTAACAATAGGATATATATTATAGACAATATGTTAAATTCTATACTCATCTTTGCGTGTTAAATTTTGACGTTAAAATTGAATAATTTCAACTATCAACATTTTGGGCTTTGAAAATTAAAATATTGCAAAAAAATACTTTTTAAATGCCCTAATATATCATTTATTATGTACTAAAAGCAATAGAGTACTCATTTGATTTATCAGAGTTAGCATAATTATTCAAAAGTCAAATTTATATCAGCCTGGGCCTAAAAATTGAGGTTTTTCAATGAAAGGGGGCCTTACATGAAGATGTAATATTTTCCAGCAATTTTAAATTTGTGAAGCTTTTTGGTTATAAATAATCCTTACATATGTATTGAATGTACTTTAAATGGAAAGAAAAGTCACAAATAACATATCATATTAGTTTAAAAGGGTCTTAAGCCAAGTAAGACTGGAAAAAAATAAGGGTCAATTTAGGCCGTGCCACATATTTACATTAAAAAATGCATATTGAGGCTATAAGAAATAAAAAATTGTGTCTTTTTTATCATTTCTATACTCATGTGATATGATACAACAAATCTGAGCACAAAAAGGCTCTTGCAATTAACTTTTCTTACAGACAGTATGGTCTGATACAAAGATTTTTGCCTTTTTAATGAAAAACTTGATTGTAATTTTAGTCTCAACAGGCTTATATTTAAACCACTTGCTATCCTACAGAAGAAAAGAAAGATATTATGTGAGATGGAACAGGTACAATAGACATTGTAAAGTGCTTTTGATACAAATTTAGTGAGGTCTTTATTGTGGACTTCAAATTTTATGTACCAAGAACCCCACTTTTGACTTCATCCAAACAGGGCGTTAGACAAGGGTCATTTATACAACACATTTTGTACATATTGTCTGAGATAATCTTCTTTTCTGTAGATTCTGAGTTCAAAAACAAGTAAAAGAACTAGATAAAGGCATAGAAACACAAGTATTGACACATGAAAGCCTGTCAGATAGAAAGTCAGGATGCCATGTATGCATCAGTATTGAAAAAGCCTTGAAATGCCTATTTTGACCATAAAATGCCAAAATTGGTCATTTTTGCAGATATTCTATTAAATAAAAGTTTAAATCCTTTAGTTTCATGCTATTTGACAAATTGACACCACCAAATCATTTAGGGAAGATGCCAAAGTACAGATTCTATATTTACAGACTTCACCTCTTAGGTCCGAGAACACAATTAATTCGTAGTGCATTTCTTTTAGAACATAAATGAAAATTAAAAAATTCCCACCTGCGCTTTCTCAATGAAATGTTTACAGTGTGTTGTACTACTTTTGGGACAAATTATATCAAAATTATAGAAAACTTCATCGCCTCTAACTCAAAATATGGACAATTTTGTGTTTAGGGTGTCTTGAAATCTTTTGACAGCTTCCGAAGTGCTAATTTTTAACCTTTTTCAGCTGGACCAAATCACTACTTTTCTGTAAAATTCTGGACCCAAATTTTTTTACAGTGTAATTTCACCCCCCTACTTACAATTTGAGGCATTAAACATGGAGAAATAAATTTGGAAGAGGTATAAAAATTATTGGCAAGTAACCCACTGTTAACACTAGGGACTATATTCGTGAACAACGAAAATCAAGGGACGACAATTGTGGTCTCGGACCTAATAGGATAGAAAGAGTTGACAAATCTTAAAAAAACTTGGTATGACCAAAGCTTAATAAATTATAACACTACTTGCAAAGTTTCGTAACAATAGGATATATATTATAGACAATATGTTAAATTCTATACTCATCTTTGCGTGTTAAATTTTGACGTTAAAATTGAATAATTTCAACTATCAACATTTTGGGCTTTGAAAATTAAAATATTGCAAAAAAATACTTTTTAAATGCCCTAATATATCATTTATTATGTACTAAAAGCAATAGAGTACTCATTTGATTTATCAGAGTTAGCATAATTATTCAAAAGTCAAATTTATATCAGCCTGGGCCTAAAAATTGAGGTTTTTCAATGAAAGGGGGCCTTACATGAAGATGTAATATTTTCCAGCAATTTTAAATTTGTGAAGCTTTTTGGTTATAAATAATCCTTACATATGTATTGAATGTACTTTAAATGGAAAGAAAAGTCACAAATAACATATCATATTAGTTTAAAAGGGTCTTAAGCCAAGTAAGACTGGAAAAAAATAAGGGTCAATTTAGGCCGTGCCACATATTTACATTAAAAAATGCATATTGAGGCTATAAGAAATAAAAAATTGTGTCTTTTTTATCATTTCTATACTCATGTGATATGATACAACAAATCTGAGCACAAAAAGGCTCTTGCAATTAACTTTTCTTACAGACAGTATGGTCTGATACAAAGATTTTTGCCTTTTTAATGAAAAACTTGATTGTAATTTTAGTCTCAACAGGCTTATATTTAAACCACTTGCTATCCTACAGAAGAAAAGAAAGATATTATGTGAGATGGAACAGGTACAATAGACATTGTAAAGTGCTTTTGATACAAATTTAGTGAGGTCTTTATTGTGGACTTCAAATTTTATGTACCAAGAACCCCACTTTTGACTTCATCCAAACAGGGCGTTAGACAAGGGTCATTTATACAACACATTTTGTACATATTGTCTGAGATAATCTTCTTTTCTGTAGATTCTGAGTTCAAAAACAAGTAAAAGAACTAGATAAAGGCATAGAAACACAAGTATTGACACATGAAAGCCTGTCAGATAGAAAGTCAGGATGCCATGTATGCATCAGTATTGAAAAAGCCTTGAAATGCCTATTTTGACCATAAAATGCCAAAATTGGTCATTTTTGCAGATATTCTATTAAATAAAAGTTTAAATCCTTTAGTTTCATGCTATTTGACAAATTGACACCACCAAATCATTTAGGGAAGATGCCAAAGTACAGATTCTATATTTACAGACTTCACCTCTTAGGTCCGAGAACACAATTAATTCGTAGTGCATTTCTTTTAGAACATAAATGAAAATTAAAAAATTCCCACCTGCGCTTTCTCAATGAAATGTTTACAGTGTGTTGTACTACTTTTGGGACAAATTATATCAAAATTATAGAAAACTTCATCGCCTCTAACTCAAAATATGGACAATTTTGTGTTTAGGGTGTCTTGAAATCTTTTGACAGCTTCCGAAGTGCTAATTTTTAACCTTTTTCAGCTGGACCAAATCACTACTTTTCTGTAAAATTCTGGACCCAAATTTTTTTACAGTGTAATTTCACCCCCCTACTTACAATTTGAGGCATTAAACATGGAGAAATAAATTTGGAAGAGGTATAAAAATTATTGGCAAGTAACCCACTGTTAACACTAGGGACTATATTCGTGAACAACGAAAATCAAGGGACGACAATTGTGGTCTCGGACCTAATAGGATAGAAAGAGTTGACAAATCTTAAAAAAACTTGGTATGACCAAAGCTTAATAAATTATAACACTACTTGCAAAGTTTCGTAACAATAGGATATATATTATAGACAATATGTTAAATTCTATACTCATCTTTGCGTGTTAAATTTTGACGTTAAAATTGAATAATTTCAACTATCAACATTTTGGGCTTTGAAAATTAAAATATTGCAAAAAAATACTTTTTAAATGCCCTAATATATCATTTATTATGTACTAAAAGCAATAGAGTACTCATTTGATTTATCAGAGTTAGCATAATTATTCAAAAGTCAAATTTATATCAGCCTGGGCCTAAAAATTGAGGTTTTTCAATGAAAGGGGGCCTTACATGAAGATGTAATATTTTCCAGCAATTTTAAATTTGTGAAGCTTTTTGGTTATAAATAATCCTTACATATGTATTGAATGTACTTTAAATGGAAAGAAAAGTCACAAATAACATATCATATTAGTTTAAAAGGGTCTTAAGCCAAGTAAGACTGGAAAAAAATAAGGGTCAATTTAGGCCGTGCCACATATTTACATTAAAAAATGCATATTGAGGCTATAAGAAATAAAAAATTGTGTCTTTTTTATCATTTCTATACTCATGTGATATGATACAACAAATCTGAGCACAAAAAGGCTCTTGCAATTAACTTTTCTTACAGACAGTATGGTCTGATACAAAGATTTTTGCCTTTTTAATGAAAAACTTGATTGTAATTTTAGTCTCAACAGGCTTATATTTAAACCACTTGCTATCCTACAGAAGAAAAGAAAGATATTATGTGAGATGGAACAGGTACAATAGACATTGTAAAGTGCTTTTGATACAAATTTAGTGAGGTCTTTATTGTGGACTTCAAATTTTATGTACCAAGAACCCCACTTTTGACTTCATCCAAACAGGGCGTTAGACAAGGGTCATTTATACAACACATTTTGTACATATTGTCTGAGATAATCTTCTTTTCTGTAGATTCTGAGTTCAAAAACAAGTAAAAGAACTAGATAAAGGCATAGAAACACAAGTATTGACACATGAAAGCCTGTCAGATAGAAAGTCAGGATGCCATGTATGCATCAGTATTGAAAAAGCCTTGAAATGCCTATTTTGACCATAAAATGCCAAAATTGGTCATTTTTGCAGATATTCTATTAAATAAAAGTTTAAATCCTTTAGTTTCATGCTATTTGACAAATTGACACCACCAAATCATTTAGGGAAGATGCCAAAGTACAGATTCTATATTTACAGACTTCACCTCTTAGGTCCGAGAACACAATTAATTCGTAGTGCATTTCTTTTAGAACATAAATGAAAATTAAAAAATTCCCACCTGCGCTTTCTCAATGAAATGTTTACAGTGTGTTGTACTACTTTTGGGACAAATTATATCAAAATTATAGAAAACTTCATCGCCTCTAACTCAAAATATGGACAATTTTGTGTTTAGGGTGTCTTGAAATCTTTTGACAGCTTCCGAAGTGCTAATTTTTAACCTTTTTCAGCTGGACCAAATCACTACTTTTCTGTAAAATTCTGGACCCAAATTTTTTTACAGTGTAATTTCACCCCCCTACTTACAATTTGAGGCATTAAACATGGAGAAATAAATTTGGAAGAGGTATAAAAATTATTGGCAAGTAACCCACTGTTAACACTAGGGACTATATTCGTGAACAACGAAAATCAAGGGACGACAATTGTGGTCTCGGACCTAATAGGATAGAAAGAGTTGACAAATCTTAAAAAAACTTGGTATGACCAAAGCTTAATAAATTATAACACTACTTGCAAAGTTTCGTAACAATAGGATATATATTATAGACAATATGTTAAATTCTATACTCATCTTTGCGTGTTAAATTTTGACGTTAAAATTGAATAATTTCAACTATCAACATTTTGGGCTTTGAAAATTAAAATATTGCAAAAAAATACTTTTTAAATGCCCTAATATATCATTTATTATGTACTAAAAGCAATAGAGTACTCATTTGATTTATCAGAGTTAGCATAATTATTCAAAAGTCAAATTTATATCAGCCTGGGCCTAAAAATTGAGGTTTTTCAATGAAAGGGGGCCTTACATGAAGATGTAATATTTTCCAGCAATTTTAAATTTGTGAAGCTTTTTGGTTATAAATAATCCTTACATATGTATTGAATGTACTTTAAATGGAAAGAAAAGTCACAAATAACATATCATATTAGTTTAAAAGGGTCTTAAGCCAAGTAAGACTGGAAAAAAATAAGGGTCAATTTAGGCCGTGCCACATATTTACATTAAAAAATGCATATTGAGGCTATAAGAAATAAAAAATTGTGTCTTTTTTATCATTTCTATACTCATGTGATATGATACAACAAATCTGAGCACAAAAAGGCTCTTGCAATTAACTTTTCTTACAGACAGTATGGTCTGATACAAAGATTTTTGCCTTTTTAATGAAAAACTTGATTGTAATTTTAGTCTCAACAGGCTTATATTTAAACCACTTGCTATCCTACAGAAGAAAAGAAAGATATTATGTGAGATGGAACAGGTACAATAGACATTGTAAAGTGCTTTTGATACAAATTTAGTGAGGTCTTTATTGTGGACTTCAAATTTTATGTACCAAGAACCCCACTTTTGACTTCATCCAAACAGGGCGTTAGACAAGGGTCATTTATACAACACATTTTGTACATATTGTCTGAGATAATCTTCTTTTCTGTAGATTCTGAGTTCAAAAACAAGTAAAAGAACTAGATAAAGGCATAGAAACACAAGTATTGACACATGAAAGCCTGTCAGATAGAAAGTCAGGATGCCATGTATGCATCAGTATTGAAAAAGCCTTGAAATGCCTATTTTGACCATAAAATGCCAAAATTGGTCATTTTTGCAGATATTCTATTAAATAAAAGTTTAAATCCTTTAGTTTCATGCTATTTGACAAATTGACACCACCAAATCATTTAGGGAAGATGCCAAAGTACAGATTCTATATTTACAGACTTCACCTCTTAGGTCCGAGAACACAATTAATTCGTAGTGCATTTCTTTTAGAACATAAATGAAAATTAAAAAATTCCCACCTGCGCTTTCTCAATGAAATGTTTACAGTGTGTTGTACTACTTTTGGGACAAATTATATCAAAATTATAGAAAACTTCATCGCCTCTAACTCAAAATATGGACAATTTTGTGTTTAGGGTGTCTTGAAATCTTTTGACAGCTTCCGAAGTGCTAATTTTTAACCTTTTTCAGCTGGACCAAATCACTACTTTTCTGTAAAATTCTGGACCCAAATTTTTTTACAGTGTAATTTCACCCCCCTACTTACAATTTGAGGCATTAAACATGGAGAAATAAATTTGGAAGAGGTATAAAAATTATTGGCAAGTAACCCACTGTTAACACTAGGGACTATATTCGTGAACAACGAAAATCAAGGGACGACAATTGTGGTCTCGGACCTAATAGGATAGAAAGAGTTGACAAATCTTAAAAAAACTTGGTATGACCAAAGCTTAATAAATTATAACACTACTTGCAAAGTTTCGTAACAATAGGATATATATTATAGACAATATGTTAAATTCTATACTCATCTTTGCGTGTTAAATTTTGACGTTAAAATTGAATAATTTCAACTATCAACATTTTGGGCTTTGAAAATTAAAATATTGCAAAAAAATACTTTTTAAATGCCCTAATATATCATTTATTATGTACTAAAAGCAATAGAGTACTCATTTGATTTATCAGAGTTAGCATAATTATTCAAAAGTCAAATTTATATCAGCCTGGGCCTAAAAATTGAGGTTTTTCAATGAAAGGGGGCCTTACATGAAGATGTAATATTTTCCAGCAATTTTAAATTTGTGAAGCTTTTTGGTTATAAATAATCCTTACATATGTATTGAATGTACTTTAAATGGAAAGAAAAGTCACAAATAACATATCATATTAGTTTAAAAGGGTCTTAAGCCAAGTAAGACTGGAAAAAAATAAGGGTCAATTTAGGCCGTGCCACATATTTACATTAAAAAATGCATATTGAGGCTATAAGAAATAAAAAATTGTGTCTTTTTTATCATTTCTATACTCATGTGATATGATACAACAAATCTGAGCACAAAAAGGCTCTTGCAATTAACTTTTCTTACAGACAGTATGGTCTGATACAAAGATTTTTGCCTTTTTAATGAAAAACTTGATTGTAATTTTAGTCTCAACAGGCTTATATTTAAACCACTTGCTATCCTACAGAAGAAAAGAAAGATATTATGTGAGATGGAACAGGTACAATAGACATTGTAAAGTGCTTTTGATACAAATTTAGTGAGGTCTTTATTGTGGACTTCAAATTTTATGTACCAAGAACCCCACTTTTGACTTCATCCAAACAGGGCGTTAGACAAGGGTCATTTATACAACACATTTTGTACATATTGTCTGAGATAATCTTCTTTTCTGTAGATTCTGAGTTCAAAAACAAGTAAAAGAACTAGATAAAGGCATAGAAACACAAGTATTGACACATGAAAGCCTGTCAGATAGAAAGTCAGGATGCCATGTATGCATCAGTATTGAAAAAGCCTTGAAATGCCTATTTTGACCATAAAATGCCAAAATTGGTCATTTTTGCAGATATTCTATTAAATAAAAGTTTAAATCCTTTAGTTTCATGCTATTTGACAAATTGACACCACCAAATCATTTAGGGAAGATGCCAAAGTACAGATTCTATATTTACAGACTTCACCTCTTAGGTCCGAGAACACAATTAATTCGTAGTGCATTTCTTTTAGAACATAAATGAAAATTAAAAAATTCCCACCTGCGCTTTCTCAATGAAATGTTTACAGTGTGTTGTACTACTTTTGGGACAAATTATATCAAAATTATAGAAAACTTCATCGCCTCTAACTCAAAATATGGACAATTTTGTGTTTAGGGTGTCTTGAAATCTTTTGACAGCTTCCGAAGTGCTAATTTTTAACCTTTTTCAGCTGGACCAAATCACTACTTTTCTGTAAAATTCTGGACCCAAATTTTTTTACAGTGTAATTTCACCCCCCTACTTACAATTTGAGGCATTAAACATGGAGAAATAAATTTGGAAGAGGTATAAAAATTATTGGCAAGTAACCCACTGTTAACACTAGGGACTATATTCGTGAACAACGAAAATCAAGGGACGACAATTGTGGTCTCGGACCTAATAGGATAGAAAGAGTTGACAAATCTTAAAAAAACTTGGTATGACCAAAGCTTAATAAATTATAACACTACTTGCAAAGTTTCGTAACAATAGGATATATATTATAGACAATATGTTAAATTCTATACTCATCTTTGCGTGTTAAATTTTGACGTTAAAATTGAATAATTTCAACTATCAACATTTTGGGCTTTGAAAATTAAAATATTGCAAAAAAATACTTTTTAAATGCCCTAATATATCATTTATTATGTACTAAAAGCAATAGAGTACTCATTTGATTTATCAGAGTTAGCATAATTATTCAAAAGTCAAATTTATATCAGCCTGGGCCTAAAAATTGAGGTTTTTCAATGAAAGGGGGCCTTACATGAAGATGTAATATTTTCCAGCAATTTTAAATTTGTGAAGCTTTTTGGTTATAAATAATCCTTACATATGTATTGAATGTACTTTAAATGGAAAGAAAAGTCACAAATAACATATCATATTAGTTTAAAAGGGTCTTAAGCCAAGTAAGACTGGAAAAAAATAAGGGTCAATTTAGGCCGTGCCACATATTTACATTAAAAAATGCATATTGAGGCTATAAGAAATAAAAAATTGTGTCTTTTTTATCATTTCTATACTCATGTGATATGATACAACAAATCTGAGCACAAAAAGGCTCTTGCAATTAACTTTTCTTACAGACAGTATGGTCTGATACAAAGATTTTTGCCTTTTTAATGAAAAACTTGATTGTAATTTTAGTCTCAACAGGCTTATATTTAAACCACTTGCTATCCTACAGAAGAAAAGAAAGATATTATGTGAGATGGAACAGGTACAATAGACATTGTAAAGTGCTTTTGATACAAATTTAGTGAGGTCTTTATTGTGGACTTCAAATTTTATGTACCAAGAACCCCACTTTTGACTTCATCCAAACAGGGCGTTAGACAAGGGTCATTTATACAACACATTTTGTACATATTGTCTGAGATAATCTTCTTTTCTGTAGATTCTGAGTTCAAAAACAAGTAAAAGAACTAGATAAAGGCATAGAAACACAAGTATTGACACATGAAAGCCTGTCAGATAGAAAGTCAGGATGCCATGTATGCATCAGTATTGAAAAAGCCTTGAAATGCCTATTTTGACCATAAAATGCCAAAATTGGTCATTTTTGCAGATATTCTATTAAATAAAAGTTTAAATCCTTTAGTTTCATGCTATTTGACAAATTGACACCACCAAATCATTTAGGGAAGATGCCAAAGTACAGATTCTATATTTACAGACTTCACCTCTTAGGTCCGAGAACACAATTAATTCGTAGTGCATTTCTTTTAGAACATAAATGAAAATTAAAAAATTCCCACCTGCGCTTTCTCAATGAAATGTTTACAGTGTGTTGTACTACTTTTGGGACAAATTATATCAAAATTATAGAAAACTTCATCGCCTCTAACTCAAAATATGGACAATTTTGTGTTTAGGGTGTCTTGAAATCTTTTGACAGCTTCCGAAGTGCTAATTTTTAACCTTTTTCAGCTGGACCAAATCACTACTTTTCTGTAAAATTCTGGACCCAAATTTTTTTACAGTGTAATTTCACCCCCCTACTTACAATTTGAGGCATTAAACATGGAGAAATAAATTTGGAAGAGGTATAAAAATTATTGGCAAGTAACCCACTGTTAACACTAGGGACTATATTCGTGAACAACGAAAATCAAGGGACGACAATTGTGGTCTCGGACCTAATAGGATAGAAAGAGTTGACAAATCTTAAAAAAACTTGGTATGACCAAAGCTTAATAAATTATAACACTACTTGCAAAGTTTCGTAACAATAGGATATATATTATAGACAATATGTTAAATTCTATACTCATCTTTGCGTGTTAAATTTTGACGTTAAAATTGAATAATTTCAACTATCAACATTTTGGGCTTTGAAAATTAAAATATTGCAAAAAAATACTTTTTAAATGCCCTAATATATCATTTATTATGTACTAAAAGCAATAGAGTACTCATTTGATTTATCAGAGTTAGCATAATTATTCAAAAGTCAAATTTATATCAGCCTGGGCCTAAAAATTGAGGTTTTTCAATGAAAGGGGGCCTTACATGAAGATGTAATATTTTCCAGCAATTTTAAATTTGTGAAGCTTTTTGGTTATAAATAATCCTTACATATGTATTGAATGTACTTTAAATGGAAAGAAAAGTCACAAATAACATATCATATTAGTTTAAAAGGGTCTTAAGCCAAGTAAGACTGGAAAAAAATAAGGGTCAATTTAGGCCGTGCCACATATTTACATTAAAAAATGCATATTGAGGCTATAAGAAATAAAAAATTGTGTCTTTTTTATCATTTCTATACTCATGTGATATGATACAACAAATCTGAGCACAAAAAGGCTCTTGCAATTAACTTTTCTTACAGACAGTATGGTCTGATACAAAGATTTTTGCCTTTTTAATGAAAAACTTGATTGTAATTTTAGTCTCAACAGGCTTATATTTAAACCACTTGCTATCCTACAGAAGAAAAGAAAGATATTATGTGAGATGGAACAGGTACAATAGACATTGTAAAGTGCTTTTGATACAAATTTAGTGAGGTCTTTATTGTGGACTTCAAATTTTATGTACCAAGAACCCCACTTTTGACTTCATCCAAACAGGGCGTTAGACAAGGGTCATTTATACAACACATTTTGTACATATTGTCTGAGATAATCTTCTTTTCTGTAGATTCTGAGTTCAAAAACAAGTAAAAGAACTAGATAAAGGCATAGAAACACAAGTATTGACACATGAAAGCCTGTCAGATAGAAAGTCAGGATGCCATGTATGCATCAGTATTGAAAAAGCCTTGAAATGCCTATTTTGACCATAAAATGCCAAAATTGGTCATTTTTGCAGATATTCTATTAAATAAAAGTTTAAATCCTTTAGTTTCATGCTATTTGACAAATTGACACCACCAAATCATTTAGGGAAGATGCCAAAGTACAGATTCTATATTTACAGACTTCACCTCTTAGGTCCGAGAACACAATTAATTCGTAGTGCATTTCTTTTAGAACATAAATGAAAATTAAAAAATTCCCACCTGCGCTTTCTCAATGAAATGTTTACAGTGTGTTGTACTACTTTTGGGACAAATTATATCAAAATTATAGAAAACTTCATCGCCTCTAACTCAAAATATGGACAATTTTGTGTTTAGGGTGTCTTGAAATCTTTTGACAGCTTCCGAAGTGCTAATTTTTAACCTTTTTCAGCTGGACCAAATCACTACTTTTCTGTAAAATTCTGGACCCAAATTTTTTTACAGTGTAATTTCACCCCCCTACTTACAATTTGAGGCATTAAACATGGAGAAATAAATTTGGAAGAGGTATAAAAATTATTGGCAAGTAACCCACTGTTAACACTAGGGACTATATTCGTGAACAACGAAAATCAAGGGACGACAATTGTGGTCTCGGACCTAATAGGATAGAAAGAGTTGACAAATCTTAAAAAAACTTGGTATGACCAAAGCTTAATAAATTATAACACTACTTGCAAAGTTTCGTAACAATAGGATATATATTATAGACAATATGTTAAATTCTATACTCATCTTTGCGTGTTAAATTTTGACGTTAAAATTGAATAATTTCAACTATCAACATTTTGGGCTTTGAAAATTAAAATATTGCAAAAAAATACTTTTTAAATGCCCTAATATATCATTTATTATGTACTAAAAGCAATAGAGTACTCATTTGATTTATCAGAGTTAGCATAATTATTCAAAAGTCAAATTTATATCAGCCTGGGCCTAAAAATTGAGGTTTTTCAATGAAAGGGGGCCTTACATGAAGATGTAATATTTTCCAGCAATTTTAAATTTGTGAAGCTTTTTGGTTATAAATAATCCTTACATATGTATTGAATGTACTTTAAATGGAAAGAAAAGTCACAAATAACATATCATATTAGTTTAAAAGGGTCTTAAGCCAAGTAAGACTGGAAAAAAATAAGGGTCAATTTAGGCCGTGCCACATATTTACATTAAAAAATGCATATTGAGGCTATAAGAAATAAAAAATTGTGTCTTTTTTATCATTTCTATACTCATGTGATATGATACAACAAATCTGAGCACAAAAAGGCTCTTGCAATTAACTTTTCTTACAGACAGTATGGTCTGATACAAAGATTTTTGCCTTTTTAATGAAAAACTTGATTGTAATTTTAGTCTCAACAGGCTTATATTTAAACCACTTGCTATCCTACAGAAGAAAAGAAAGATATTATGTGAGATGGAACAGGTACAATAGACATTGTAAAGTGCTTTTGATACAAATTTAGTGAGGTCTTTATTGTGGACTTCAAATTTTATGTACCAAGAACCCCACTTTTGACTTCATCCAAACAGGGCGTTAGACAAGGGTCATTTATACAACACATTTTGTACATATTGTCTGAGATAATCTTCTTTTCTGTAGATTCTGAGTTCAAAAACAAGTAAAAGAACTAGATAAAGGCATAGAAACACAAGTATTGACACATGAAAGCCTGTCAGATAGAAAGTCAGGATGCCATGTATGCATCAGTATTGAAAAAGCCTTGAAATGCCTATTTTGACCATAAAATGCCAAAATTGGTCATTTTTGCAGATATTCTATTAAATAAAAGTTTAAATCCTTTAGTTTCATGCTATTTGACAAATTGACACCACCAAATCATTTAGGGAAGATGCCAAAGTACAGATTCTATATTTACAGACTTCACCTCTTAGGTCCGAGAACACAATTAATTCGTAGTGCATTTCTTTTAGAACATAAATGAAAATTAAAAAATTCCCACCTGCGCTTTCTCAATGAAATGTTTACAGTGTGTTGTACTACTTTTGGGACAAATTATATCAAAATTATAGAAAACTTCATCGCCTCTAACTCAAAATATGGACAATTTTGTGTTTAGGGTGTCTTGAAATCTTTTGACAGCTTCCGAAGTGCTAATTTTTAACCTTTTTCAGCTGGACCAAATCACTACTTTTCTGTAAAATTCTGGACCCAAATTTTTTTACAGTGTAATTTCACCCCCCTACTTACAATTTGAGGCATTAAACATGGAGAAATAAATTTGGAAGAGGTATAAAAATTATTGGCAAGTAACCCACTGTTAACACTAGGGACTATATTCGTGAACAACGAAAATCAAGGGACGACAATTGTGGTCTCGGACCTAATAGGATAGAAAGAGTTGACAAATCTTAAAAAAACTTGGTATGACCAAAGCTTAATAAATTATAACACTACTTGCAAAGTTTCGTAACAATAGGATATATATTATAGACAATATGTTAAATTCTATACTCATCTTTGCGTGTTAAATTTTGACGTTAAAATTGAATAATTTCAACTATCAACATTTTGGGCTTTGAAAATTAAAATATTGCAAAAAAATACTTTTTAAATGCCCTAATATATCATTTATTATGTACTAAAAGCAATAGAGTACTCATTTGATTTATCAGAGTTAGCATAATTATTCAAAAGTCAAATTTATATCAGCCTGGGCCTAAAAATTGAGGTTTTTCAATGAAAGGGGGCCTTACATGAAGATGTAATATTTTCCAGCAATTTTAAATTTGTGAAGCTTTTTGGTTATAAATAATCCTTACATATGTATTGAATGTACTTTAAATGGAAAGAAAAGTCACAAATAACATATCATATTAGTTTAAAAGGGTCTTAAGCCAAGTAAGACTGGAAAAAAATAAGGGTCAATTTAGGCCGTGCCACATATTTACATTAAAAAATGCATATTGAGGCTATAAGAAATAAAAAATTGTGTCTTTTTTATCATTTCTATACTCATGTGATATGATACAACAAATCTGAGCACAAAAAGGCTCTTGCAATTAACTTTTCTTACAGACAGTATGGTCTGATACAAAGATTTTTGCCTTTTTAATGAAAAACTTGATTGTAATTTTAGTCTCAACAGGCTTATATTTAAACCACTTGCTATCCTACAGAAGAAAAGAAAGATATTATGTGAGATGGAACAGGTACAATAGACATTGTAAAGTGCTTTTGATACAAATTTAGTGAGGTCTTTATTGTGGACTTCAAATTTTATGTACCAAGAACCCCACTTTTGACTTCATCCAAACAGGGCGTTAGACAAGGGTCATTTATACAACACATTTTGTACATATTGTCTGAGATAATCTTCTTTTCTGTAGATTCTGAGTTCAAAAACAAGTAAAAGAACTAGATAAAGGCATAGAAACACAAGTATTGACACATGAAAGCCTGTCAGATAGAAAGTCAGGATGCCATGTATGCATCAGTATTGAAAAAGCCTTGAAATGCCTATTTTGACCATAAAATGCCAAAATTGGTCATTTTTGCAGATATTCTATTAAATAAAAGTTTAAATCCTTTAGTTTCATGCTATTTGACAAATTGACACCACCAAATCATTTAGGGAAGATGCCAAAGTACAGATTCTATATTTACAGACTTCACCTCTTAGGTCCGAGAACACAATTAATTCGTAGTGCATTTCTTTTAGAACATAAATGAAAATTAAAAAATTCCCACCTGCGCTTTCTCAATGAAATGTTTACAGTGTGTTGTACTACTTTTGGGACAAATTATATCAAAATTATAGAAAACTTCATCGCCTCTAACTCAAAATATGGACAATTTTGTGTTTAGGGTGTCTTGAAATCTTTTGACAGCTTCCGAAGTGCTAATTTTTAACCTTTTTCAGCTGGACCAAATCACTACTTTTCTGTAAAATTCTGGACCCAAATTTTTTTACAGTGTAATTTCACCCCCCTACTTACAATTTGAGGCATTAAACATGGAGAAATAAATTTGGAAGAGGTATAAAAATTATTGGCAAGTAACCCACTGTTAACACTAGGGACTATATTCGTGAACAACGAAAATCAAGGGACGACAATTGTGGTCTCGGACCTAATAGGATAGAAAGAGTTGACAAATCTTAAAAAAACTTGGTATGACCAAAGCTTAATAAATTATAACACTACTTGCAAAGTTTCGTAACAATAGGATATATATTATAGACAATATGTTAAATTCTATACTCATCTTTGCGTGTTAAATTTTGACGTTAAAATTGAATAATTTCAACTATCAACATTTTGGGCTTTGAAAATTAAAATATTGCAAAAAAATACTTTTTAAATGCCCTAATATATCATTTATTATGTACTAAAAGCAATAGAGTACTCATTTGATTTATCAGAGTTAGCATAATTATTCAAAAGTCAAATTTATATCAGCCTGGGCCTAAAAATTGAGGTTTTTCAATGAAAGGGGGCCTTACATGAAGATGTAATATTTTCCAGCAATTTTAAATTTGTGAAGCTTTTTGGTTATAAATAATCCTTACATATGTATTGAATGTACTTTAAATGGAAAGAAAAGTCACAAATAACATATCATATTAGTTTAAAAGGGTCTTAAGCCAAGTAAGACTGGAAAAAAATAAGGGTCAATTTAGGCCGTGCCACATATTTACATTAAAAAATGCATATTGAGGCTATAAGAAATAAAAAATTGTGTCTTTTTTATCATTTCTATACTCATGTGATATGATACAACAAATCTGAGCACAAAAAGGCTCTTGCAATTAACTTTTCTTACAGACAGTATGGTCTGATACAAAGATTTTTGCCTTTTTAATGAAAAACTTGATTGTAATTTTAGTCTCAACAGGCTTATATTTAAACCACTTGCTATCCTACAGAAGAAAAGAAAGATATTATGTGAGATGGAACAGGTACAATAGACATTGTAAAGTGCTTTTGATACAAATTTAGTGAGGTCTTTATTGTGGACTTCAAATTTTATGTACCAAGAACCCCACTTTTGACTTCATCCAAACAGGGCGTTAGACAAGGGTCATTTATACAACACATTTTGTACATATTGTCTGAGATAATCTTCTTTTCTGTAGATTCTGAGTTCAAAAACAAGTAAAAGAACTAGATAAAGGCATAGAAACACAAGTATTGACACATGAAAGCCTGTCAGATAGAAAGTCAGGATGCCATGTATGCATCAGTATTGAAAAAGCCTTGAAATGCCTATTTTGACCATAAAATGCCAAAATTGGTCATTTTTGCAGATATTC
>NW_027468247.1:0-22965 GCF_965363235.1 Mytilus galloprovincialis | reverse complement strand
GTTTTTTTCTTGCAGATACAGACCTACAGACCTACAGACAAGACGGAAGGGGTCCAGACCGCCACTGCGCAGATTCCCCAGCTCAAAAGTTAAGTAGACCTTAATGTTAGTGGCCCCTTTTTCCAAAATTGTCGTATTAATGTGGAACTAATATGCACTTTGTTTTTTTCTTGCAGATACAGACCTACAGACCTACAGACAAGACGGAAGGGGTCCAGACCGCCACTGCGCAGACTCCCCAGCTCAAGAGTTAAGTAGACCTTAATGTTAGTGGCCCCTTTTTCCAAAATTGTCGTATTAATGTGGAACTAATGTGCACTTTGTTTTTTTCTTGCAGATACAGACCTACAGACCTACAGACAAGACGGAAGGGGTCCAGACCGCCACTGCGCAGACTCCCCAGCTCAAGAGTTAAGTAGACCTTAATGTTAGTGGCCCCTTTTTCCAAAATTGTCGTATTAATGTGGAACTAATGTGCACTTTGTTTTTTTCTTGCAGATACAGACCTACAGACCTACAGACAAGACGGAAGGGGTCCAGACCGCCACTGCGCAGACTCCCCAGCTCAAGAGTTAAGTAGACCTTAATGTTAGTGGCCCCTTTTTCCAAAATTGTCGTATTAATGTGGAACTAATGTGCACTTTGTTTTTTTCTTGCAGATACAGACCTACAGACCTACAGACAAGACGGAAGGGGTCCAGACCGCCACTGCGCAGACTCCCCAGCTCAAGAGTTAAGTAGACCTTAATGTTAGTGGCCCCTTTTTCCAAAATTGTCGTATTAATGTGGAACTAATGTGCACTTTGTTTTTTTCTTGCAGATACAGACCTACAGACCTACAGACAAGACGGAAGGGGTCCAGACCGCCACTGCGCAGACTCCCCAGCTCAAGAGTTAAGTAGACCTTAATGTTAGTGGCCCCTTTTTCCAAAATTGTCGTATTAATGTGGAACTAATGTGCACTTTGTTTTTTTCTTGCAGATACAGACCTACAGACCTACAGACAAGACGGAAGGGGTCCAGACCGCCACTGCGCAGACTCCCCAGCTCAAGAGTTAAGTAGACCTTAATGTTAGTGGCCCCTTTTTCCAAAATTGTCGTATTAATGTGGAACTAATGTGCACTTTGTTTTTTTCTTGCAGATACAGACCTACAGACCTACAGACAAGACGGAAGGGGTCCAGACCGCCACTGCGCAGACTCCCCAGCTCAAGAGTTAAGTAGACCTTAATGTTAGTGGCCCCTTTTTCCAAAATTGTCGTATTAATGTGGAACTAATGTGCACTTTGTTTTTTTCTTGCAGATACAGACCTACAGACCTACAGACAAGACGGAAGGGGTCCAGACCGCCACTGCGCAGACTCCCCAGCTCAAGAGTTAAGTAGACCTTAATGTTAGTGGCCCCTTTTTCCAAAATTGTCGTATTAATGTGGAACTAATGTGCACTTTGTTTTTTTCTTGCAGATACAGACCTACAGACCTACAGACAAGACGGAAGGGGTCCAGACCGCCACTGCGCAGACTCCCCAGCTCAAGAGTTAAGTAGACCTTAATGTTAGTGGCCCCTTTTTCCAAAATTGTCGTATTAATGTGGAACTAATGTGCACTTTGTTTTTTTCTTGCAGATACAGACCTACAGACCTACAGACAAGACGGAAGGGGTCCAGACCGCCACTGCGCAGACTCCCCAGCTCAAGAGTTAAGTAGACCTTAATGTTAGTGGCCCCTTTTTCCAAAATTGTCGTATTAATGTGGAACTAATGTGCACTTTGTTTTTTTCTTGCAGATACAGACCTACAGACCTACAGACAAGACGGAAGGGGTCCAGACCGCCACTGCGCAGACTCCCCAGCTCAAGAGTTAAGTAGACCTTAATGTTAGTGGCCCCTTTTTCCAAAATTGTCGTATTAATGTGGAACTAATGTGCACTTTGTTTTTTTCTTGCAGATACAGACCTACAGACCTACAGACAAGACGGAAGGGGTCCAGACCGCCACTGCGCAGACTCCCCAGCTCAAGAGTTAAGTAGACCTTAATGTTAGTGGCCCCTTTTTCCAAAATTGTCGTATTAATGTGGAACTAATGTGCACTTTGTTTTTTTCTTGCAGATACAGACCTACAGACCTACAGACAAGACGGAAGGGGTCCAGACCGCCACTGCGCAGACTCCCCAGCTCAAGAGTTAAGTAGACCTTAATGTTAGTGGCCCCTTTTTCCAAAATTGTCGTATTAATGTGGAACTAATGTGCACTTTGTTTTTTTCTTGCAGATACAGACCTACAGACCTACAGACAAGACGGAAGGGGTCCAGACCGCCACTGCGCAGACTCCCCAGCTCAAGAGTTAAGTAGACCTTAATGTTAGTGGCCCCTTTTTCCAAAATTGTCGTATTAATGTGGAACTAATGTGCACTTTGTTTTTTTCTTGCAGATACAGACCTACAGACCTACAGACAAGACGGAAGGGGTCCAGACCGCCACTGCGCAGACTCCCCAGCTCAAGAGTTAAGTAGACCTTAATGTTAGTGGCCCCTTTTTCCAAAATTGTCGTATTAATGTGGAACTAATGTGCACTTTGTTTTTTTCTTGCAGATACAGACCTACAGACCTACAGACAAGACGGAAGGGGTCCAGACCGCCACTGCGCAGACTCCCCAGCTCAAGAGTTAAGTAGACCTTAATGTTAGTGGCCCCTTTTTCCAAAATTGTCGTATTAATGTGGAACTAATGTGCACTTTGTTTTTTTCTTGCAGATACAGACCTACAGACCTACAGACAAGACGGAAGGGGTCCAGACCGCCACTGCGCAGACTCCCCAGCTCAAGAGTTAAGTAGACCTTAATGTTAGTGGCCCCTTTTTCCAAAATTGTCGTATTAATGTGGAACTAATGTGCACTTTGTTTTTTTCTTGCAGATACAGACCTACAGACCTACAGACAAGACGGAAGGGGTCCAGACCGCCACTGCGCAGACTCCCCAGCTCAAGAGTTAAGTAGACCTTAATGTTAGTGGCCCCTTTTTCCAAAATTGTCGTATTAATGTGGAACTAATGTGCACTTTGTTTTTTTCTTGCAGATACAGACCTACAGACCTACAGACAAGACGGAAGGGGTCCAGACCGCCACTGCGCAGACTCCCCAGCTCAAGAGTTAAGTAGACCTTAATGTTAGTGGCCCCTTTTTCCAAAATTGTCGTATTAATGTGGAACTAATGTGCACTTTGTTTTTTTCTTGCAGATACAGACCTACAGACCTACAGACAAGACGGAAGGGGTCCAGACCGCCACTGCGCAGACTCCCCAGCTCAAGAGTTAAGTAGACCTTAATGTTAGTGGCCCCTTTTTCCAAAATTGTCGTATTAATGTGGAACTAATGTGCACTTTGTTTTTTTCTTGCAGATACAGACCTACAGACCTACAGACAAGACGGAAGGGGTCCAGACCGCCACTGCGCAGACTCCCCAGCTCAAGAGTTAAGTAGACCTTAATGTTAGTGGCCCCTTTTTCCAAAATTGTCGTATTAATGTGGAACTAATGTGCACTTTGTTTTTTTCTTGCAGATACAGACCTACAGACCTACAGACAAGACGGAAGGGGTCCAGACCGCCACTGCGCAGACTCCCCAGCTCAAGAGTTAAGTAGACCTTAATGTTAGTGGCCCCTTTTTCCAAAATTGTCGTATTAATGTGGAACTAATGTGCACTTTGTTTTTTTCTTGCAGATACAGACCTACAGACCTACAGACAAGACGGAAGGGGTCCAGACCGCCACTGCGCAGACTCCCCAGCTCAAGAGTTAAGTAGACCTTAATGTTAGTGGCCCCTTTTTCCAAAATTGTCGTATTAATGTGGAACTAATGTGCACTTTGTTTTTTTCTTGCAGATACAGACCTACAGACAAGACGGAAGGGGTCCAGACCGCCACTGCGCAGACTCCCCAGCTCAAGAGTTAAGTAGACCTTAATGTTAGTGGCCCCTTTTTCCAAAATTGTCGTATTAATGTGGAACTAATGTGCACTTTGTTTTTTTCTTGCAGATACAGACCTACAGACCTACAGACAAGACGGAAGGGGTCCAGACCGCCACTGCGCAGACTCCCCAGCTCAAGAGTTAAGTAGACCTTAATGTTAGTGGCCCCTTTTTCCAAAATTGTCGTATTAATGTGGAACTAATGTGCACTTTGTTTTTTTCTTGCAGATACAGACCTACAGACCTACAGACAAGACGGAAGGGGTCCAGACCGCCACTGCGCAGACTCCCCAGCTCAAGAGTTAAGTAGACCTTAATGTTAGTGGCCCCTTTTTCCAAAATTGTCGTATTAATGTGGAACTAATGTGCACTTTGTTTTTTTCTTGCAGATACAGACCTACAGACCTACAGACAAGACGGAAGGGGTCCAGACCGCCACTGCGCAGACTCCCCAGCTCAAGAGTTAAGTAGACCTTAATGTTAGTGGCCCCTTTTTCCAAAATTGTCGTATTAATGTGGAACTAATGTGCACTTTGTTTTTTTCTTGCAGATACAGACCTACAGACCTACAGACAAGACGGAAGGGGTCCAGACCGCCACTGCGCAGACTCCCCAGCTCAAGAGTTAAGTAGACCTTAATGTTAGTGGCCCCTTTTTCCAAAATTGTCGTATTAATGTGGAACTAATGTGCACTTTGTTTTTTTCTTGCAGATACAGACCTACAGACCTACAGACAAGACGGAAGGGGTCCAGACCGCCACTGCGCAGACTCCCCAGCTCAAGAGTTAAGTAGACCTTAATGTTAGTGGCCCCTTTTTCCAAAATTGTCGTATTAATGTGGAACTAATGTGCACTTTGTTTTTTTCTTGCAGATACAGACCTACAGACCTACAGACAAGACGGAAGGGGTCCAGACCGCCACTGCGCAGACTCCCCAGCTCAAGAGTTAAGTAGACCTTAATGTTAGTGGCCCCTTTTTCCAAAATTGTCGTATTAATGTGGAACTAATGTGCACTTTGTTTTTTTCTTGCAGATACAGACCTACAGACCTACAGACAAGACGGAAGGGGTCCAGACCGCCACTGCGCAGACTCCCCAGCTCAAGAGTTAAGTAGACCTTAATGTTAGTGGCCCCTTTTTCCAAAATTGTCGTATTAATGTGGAACTAATGTGCACTTTGTTTTTTTCTTGCAGATACAGACCTACAGACCTACAGACAAGACGGAAGGGGTCCAGACCGCCACTGCGCAGACTCCCCAGCTCAAGAGTTAAGTAGACCTTAATGTTAGTGGCCCCTTTTTCCAAAATTGTCGTATTAATGTGGAACTAATGTGCACTTTGTTTTTTTCTTGCAGATACAGACCTACAGACCTACAGACAAGACGGAAGGGGTCCAGACCGCCACTGCGCAGACTCCCCAGCTCAAGAGTTAAGTAGACCTTAATGTTAGTGGCCCCTTTTTCCAAAATTGTCGTATTAATGTGGAACTAATGTGCACTTTGTTTTTTTCTTGCAGATACAGACCTACAGACCTACAGACAAGACGGAAGGGGTCCAGACCGCCACTGCGCAGACTCCCCAGCTCAAGAGTTAAGTAGACCTTAATGTTAGTGGCCCCTTTTTCCAAAATTGTCGTATTAATGTGGAACTAATGTGCACTTTGTTTTTTTCTTGCAGATACAGACCTACAGACCTACAGACAAGACGGAAGGGGTCCAGACCGCCACTGCGCAGACTCCCCAGCTCAAGAGTTAAGTAGACCTTAATGTTAGTGGCCCCTTTTTCCAAAATTGTCGTATTAATGTGGAACTAATGTGCACTTTGTTTTTTTCTTGCAGATACAGACCTACAGACCTACAGACAAGACGGAAGGGGTCCAGACCGCCACTGCGCAGACTCCCCAGCTCAAGAGTTAAGTAGACCTTAATGTTAGTGGCCCCTTTTTCCAAAATTGTCGTATTAATGTGGAACTAATGTGCACTTTGTTTTTTTCTTGCAGATACAGACCTACAGACCTACAGACAAGACGGAAGGGGTCCAGACCGCCACTGCGCAGACTCCCCAGCTCAAGAGTTAAGTAGACCTTAATGTTAGTGGCCCCTTTTTCCAAAATTGTCGTATTAATGTGGAACTAATGTGCACTTTGTTTTTTTCTTGCAGATACAGACCTACAGACCTACAGACAAGACGGAAGGGGTCCAGACCGCCACTGCGCAGACTCCCCAGCTCAAGAGTTAAGTAGACCTTAATGTTAGTGGCCCCTTTTTCCAAAATTGTCGTATTAATGTGGAACTAATGTGCACTTTGTTTTTTTCTTGCAGATACAGACCTACAGACCTACAGACAAGACGGAAGGGGTCCAGACCGCCACTGCGCAGACTCCCCAGCTCAAGAGTTAAGTAGACCTTAATGTTAGTGGCCCCTTTTTCCAAAATTGTCGTATTAATGTGGAACTAATGTGCACTTTGTTTTTTTCTTGCAGATACAGACCTACAGACCTACAGACAAGACGGAAGGGGTCCAGACCGCCACTGCGCAGACTCCCCAGCTCAAGAGTTAAGTAGACCTTAATGTTAGTGGCCCCTTTTTCCAAAATTGTCGTATTAATGTGGAACTAATGTGCACTTTGTTTTTTTCTTGCAGATACAGACCTACAGACAAGACGGAAGGGGTCCAGACCGCCACTGCGCAGACTCCCCAGCTCAAGAGTTAAGTAGACCTTAATGTTAGTGGCCCCTTTTTCCAAAATTGTCGTATTAATGTGGAACTAATGTGCACTTTGTTTTTTTCTTGCAGATACAGACCTACAGACCTACAGACAAGACGGAAGGGGTCCAGACCGCCACTGCGCAGACTCCCCAGCTCAAGAGTTAAGTAGACCTTAATGTTAGTGGCCCCTTTTTCCAAAATTGTCGTATTAATGTGGAACTAATGTGCACTTTGTTTTTTTCTTGCAGATACAGACCTACAGACCTACAGACAAGACGGAAGGGGTCCAGACCGCCACTGCGCAGACTCCCCAGCTCAAGAGTTAAGTAGACCTTAATGTTAGTGGCCCCTTTTTCCAAAATTGTCGTATTAATGTGGAACTAATGTGCACTTTGTTTTTTTCTTGCAGATACAGACCTACAGACCTACAGACAAGACGGAAGGGGTCCAGACCGCCACTGCGCAGACTCCCCAGCTCAAGAGTTAAGTAGACCTTAATGTTAGTGGCCCCTTTTTCCAAAATTGTCGTATTAATGTGGAACTAATGTGCACTTTGTTTTTTTCTTGCAGATACAGACCTACAGACCTACAGACAAGACGGAAGGGGTCCAGACCGCCACTGCGCAGACTCCCCAGCTCAAGAGTTAAGTAGACCTTAATGTTAGTGGCCCCTTTTTCCAAAATTGTCGTATTAATGTGGAACTAATGTGCACTTTGTTTTTTTCTTGCAGATACAGACCTACAGACCTACAGACAAGACGGAAGGGGTCCAGACCGCCACTGCGCAGACTCCCCAGCTCAAGAGTTAAGTAGACCTTAATGTTAGTGGCCCCTTTTTCCAAAATTGTCGTATTAATGTGGAACTAATGTGCACTTTGTTTTTTTCTTGCAGATACAGACCTACAGACCTACAGACAAGACGGAAGGGGTCCAGACCGCCACTGCGCAGACTCCCCAGCTCAAGAGTTAAGTAGACCTTAATGTTAGTGGCCCCTTTTTCCAAAATTGTCGTATTAATGTGGAACTAATGTGCACTTTGTTTTTTTCTTGCAGATACAGACCTACAGACCTACAGACAAGACGGAAGGGGTCCAGACCGCCACTGCGCAGACTCCCCAGCTCAAGAGTTAAGTAGACCTTAATGTTAGTGGCCCCTTTTTCCAAAATTGTCGTATTAATGTGGAACTAATGTGCACTTTGTTTTTTTCTTGCAGATACAGACCTACAGACCTACAGACAAGACGGAAGGGGTCCAGACCGCCACTGCGCAGACTCCCCAGCTCAAGAGTTAAGTAGACCTTAATGTTAGTGGCCCCTTTTTCCAAAATTGTCGTATTAATGTGGAACTAATGTGCACTTTGTTTTTTTCTTGCAGATACAGACCTACAGACCTACAGACAAGACGGAAGGGGTCCAGACCGCCACTGCGCAGACTCCCCAGCTCAAGAGTTAAGTAGACCTTAATGTTAGTGGCCCCTTTTTCCAAAATTGTCGTATTAATGTGGAACTAATGTGCACTTTGTTTTTTTCTTGCAGATACAGACCTACAGACCTACAGACAAGACGGAAGGGGTCCAGACCGCCACTGCGCAGACTCCCCAGCTCAAGAGTTAAGTAGACCTTAATGTTAGTGGCCCCTTTTTCCAAAATTGTCGTATTAATGTGGAACTAATGTGCACTTTGTTTTTTTCTTGCAGATACAGACCTACAGACCTACAGACAAGACGGAAGGGGTCCAGACCGCCACTGCGCAGACTCCCCAGCTCAAGAGTTAAGTAGACCTTAATGTTAGTGGCCCCTTTTTCCAAAATTGTCGTATTAATGTGGAACTAATGTGCACTTTGTTTTTTTATACAGACCTACAGACCTACAGACAAGACGGAAGGGGTCCAGACCGCCACTGCGCAGACTCCCCAGCTCAAGAGTTAAGTAGACCTTAATGTTAGTGGCCCCTTTTTCCAAAATTGTCGTATTAATGTGGAACTAATGTGCACTTTGTTTTTTTCTTGCAGATACAGACCTACAGACCTACAGACAAGACGGAAGGGGTCCAGACCGCCACTGCGCAGACTCCCCAGCTCAAGAGTTAAGTAGACCTTAATGTTAGTGGCCCCTTTTTCCAAAATTGTCGTATTAATGTGGAACTAATGTGCACTTTGTTTTTTTCTTGCAGATACAGACCTACAGACCTACAGACAAGACGGAAGGGGTCCAGACCGCCACTGCGCAGACTCCCCAGCTCAAGAGTTAAGTAGACCTTAATGTTAGTGGCCCCTTTTTCCAAAATTGTCGTATTAATGTGGAACTAATGTGCACTTTGTTTTTTTCTTGCAGATACAGACCTACAGACCTACAGACAAGACGGAAGGGGTCCAGACCGCCACTGCGCAGACTCCCCAGCTCAAGAGTTAAGTAGACCTTAATGTTAGTGGCCCCTTTTTCCAAAATTGTCGTATTAATGTGGAACTAATGTGCACTTTGTTTTTTTCTTGCAGATACAGACCTACAGACCTACAGACAAGACGGAAGGGGTCCAGACCGCCACTGCGCAGACTCCCCAGCTCAAGAGTTAAGTAGACCTTAATGTTAGTGGCCCCTTTTTCCAAAATTGTCGTATTAATGTGGAACTAATGTGCACTTTGTTTTTTTCTTGCAGATACAGACCTACAGACCTACAGACAAGACGGAAGGGGTCCAGACCGCCACTGCGCAGACTCCCCAGCTCAAGAGTTAAGTAGACCTTAATGTTAGTGGCCCCTTTTTCCAAAATTGTCGTATTAATGTGGAACTAATGTGCACTTTGTTTTTTTCTTGCAGATACAGACCTACAGACCTACAGACAAGACGGAAGGGGTCCAGACCGCCACTGCGCAGACTCCCCAGCTCAAGAGTTAAGTAGACCTTAATGTTAGTGGCCCCTTTTTCCAAAATTGTCGTATTAATGTGGAACTAATGTGCACTTTGTTTTTTTCTTGCAGATACAGACCTACAGACCTACAGACAAGACGGAAGGGGTCCAGACCGCCACTGCGCAGACTCCCCAGCTCAAGAGTTAAGTAGACCTTAATGTTAGTGGCCCCTTTTTCCAAAATTGTCGTATTAATGTGGAACTAATGTGCACTTTGTTTTTTTCTTGCAGATACAGACCTACAGACCTACAGACAAGACGGAAGGGGTCCAGACCGCCACTGCGCAGACTCCCCAGCTCAAGAGTTAAGTAGACCTTAATGTTAGTGGCCCCTTTTTCCAAAATTGTCGTATTAATGTGGAACTAATGTGCACTTTGTTTTTTTCTTGCAGATACAGACCTACAGACCTACAGACAAGACGGAAGGGGTCCAGACCGCCACTGCGCAGACTCCCCAGCTCAAGAGTTAAGTAGACCTTAATGTTAGTGGCCCCTTTTTCCAAAATTGTCGTATTAATGTGGAACTAATGTGCACTTTGTTTTTTTCTTGCAGATACAGACCTACAGACCTACAGACAAGACGGAAGGGGTCCAGACCGCCACTGCGCAGACTCCCCAGCTCAAGAGTTAAGTAGACCTTAATGTTAGTGGCCCCTTTTTCCAAAATTGTCGTATTAATGTGGAACTAATGTGCACTTTGTTTTTTTCTTGCAGATACAGACCTACAGACCTACAGACAAGACGGAAGGGGTCCAGACCGCCACTGCGCAGACTCCCCAGCTCAAGAGTTAAGTAGACCTTAATGTTAGTGGCCCCTTTTTCCAAAATTGTCGTATTAATGTGGAACTAATGTGCACTTTGTTTTTTTCTTGCAGATACAGACCTACAGACCTACAGACAAGACGGAAGGGGTCCAGACCGCCACTGCGCAGACTCCCCAGCTCAAGAGTTAAGTAGACCTTAATGTTAGTGGCCCCTTTTTCCAAAATTGTCGTATTAATGTGGAACTAATGTGCACTTTGTTTTTTTCTTGCAGATACAGACCTACAGACCTACAGACAAGACGGAAGGGGTCCAGACCGCCACTGCGCAGACTCCCCAGCTCAAGAGTTAAGTAGACCTTAATGTTAGTGGCCCCTTTTTCCAAAATTGTCGTATTAATGTGGAACTAATGTGCACTTTGTTTTTTTCTTGCAGATACAGACCTACAGACCTACAGACAAGACGGAAGGGGTCCAGACCGCCACTGCGCAGACTCCCCAGCTCAAGAGTTAAGTAGACCTTAATGTTAGTGGCCCCTTTTTCCAAAATTGTCGTATTAATGTGGAACTAATGTGCACTTTGTTTTTTTCTTGCAGATACAGACCTACAGACCTACAGACAAGACGGAAGGGGTCCAGACCGCCACTGCGCAGACTCCCCAGCTCAAGAGTTAAGTAGACCTTAATGTTAGTGGCCCCTTTTTCCAAAATTGTCGTATTAATGTGGAACTAATGTGCACTTTGTTTTTTTCTTGCAGATACAGACCTACAGACCTACAGACAAGACGGAAGGGGTCCAGACCGCCACTGCGCAGACTCCCCAGCTCAAGAGTTAAGTAGACCTTAATGTTAGTGGCCCCTTTTTCCAAAATTGTCGTATTAATGTGGAACTAATGTGCACTTTGTTTTTTTCTTGCAGATACAGACCTACAGACCTACAGACAAGACGGAAGGGGTCCAGACCGCCACTGCGCAGACTCCCCAGCTCAAGAGTTAAGTAGACCTTAATGTTAGTGGCCCCTTTTTCCAAAATTGTCGTATTAATGTGGAACTAATGTGCACTTTGTTTTTTTCTTGCAGATACAGACCTACAGACAAGACGGAAGGGGTCCAGACCGCCACTGCGCAGACTCCCCAGCTCAAGAGTTAAGTAGACCTTAATGTTAGTGGCCCCTTTTTCCAAAATTGTCGTATTAATGTGGAACTAATGTGCACTTTGTTTTTTTCTTGCAGATACAGACCTACAGACCTACAGACAAGACGGAAGGGGTCCAGAACGCCACTGCGCAGACTCCCCAGCTCAAGAGTTAAGTAGACCTTAATGTTAGTGGCCCCTTTTTCCAAAATTGTCGTATTAATGTGGAACTAATGTGCACTTTGTTTTTTTCTTGCAGATACAGACCTACAGACCTACAGACAAGACGGAAGGGGTCCAGACCGCCACTGCGCAGACTCCCCAGCTCAAGAGTTAAGTAGACCTTAATGTTAGTGGCCCCTTTTTCCAAAATTGTCGTATTAATGTGGAACTAATGTGCACTTTGTTTTTTTCTTGCAGATACAGACCTACAGACCTACAGACAAGACGGAAGGGGTCCAGACCGCCACTGCGCAGACTCCCCAGCTCAAGAGTTAAGTAGACCTTAATGTTAGTGGCCCCTTTTTCCAAAATTGTCGTATTAATGTGGAACTAATGTGCACTTTGTTTTTTTCTTGCAGATACAGACCTACAGACCTACAGACAAGACGGAAGGGGTCCAGACCGCCACTGCGCAGACTCCCCAGCTCAAGAGTTAAGTAGACCTTAATGTTAGTGGCCCCTTTTTCCAAAATTGTCGTATTAATGTGGAACTAATGTGCACTTTGTTTTTTTCTTGCAGATACAGACCTACAGACCTACAGACAAGACGGAAGGGGTCCAGACCGCCACTGCGCAGACTCCCCAGCTCAAGAGTTAAGTAGACCTTAATGTTAGTGGCCCCTTTTTCCAAAATTGTCGTATTAATGTGGAACTAATGTGCACTTTGTTTTTTTCTTGCAGATACAGACCTACAGACCTACAGACAAGACGGAAGGGGTCCAGACCGCCACTGCGCAGGCTCCCCAGCTCAAGAGTTAAGTAGACCTTAATGTTAGTGGCCCCTTTTTCCAAAATTGTCGTATTAATGTGGAACTAATGTGCACTTTGTTTTTTTCTTGCAGATACAGACCTACAGACCTACAGACAAGACGGAAGGGGTCCAGACCGCCACTGCGCAGACTCCCCAGCTCAAGAGTTAAGTAGACCTTAATGTTAGTGGCCCCTTTTTCCAAAATTGTCGTATTAATGTGGAACTAATGTGCACTTTGTTTTTTTCTTGCAGATACAGACCTACAGACAAGACGGAAGGGGTCCAGACCGCCACTGCGCAGACTCCCCAGCTCAAGAGTTAAGTAGACCTTAATGTTAGTGGCCCCTTTTTCCAAAATTGTCGTATTAATGTGGAACTAATGTGCACTTTGTTTTTTTCTTGCAGATACAGACCTACAGACCTACAGACAAGACGGAAGGGGTCCAGAACGCCACTGCGCAGACTCCCCAGCTCAAGAGTTAAGTAGACCTTAATGTTAGTGGCCCCTTTTTCCAAAATTGTCGTATTAATGTGGAACTAATGTGCACTTTGTTTTTTTCTTGCAGATACAGACCTACAGACCTACAGACAAGACGGAAGGGGTCCAGACCGCCACTGCGCAGACTCCCCAGCTCAAGAGTTAAGTAGACCTTAATGTTAGTGGCCCCTTTTTCCAAAATTGTCGTATTAATGTGGAACTAATGTGCACTTTGTTTTTTTCTTGCAGATACAGACCTACAGACCTACAGACAAGACGGAAGGGGTCCAGACCGCCACTGCGCAGACTCCCCAGCTCAAGAGTTAAGTAGACCTTAATGTTAGTGGCCCCTTTTTCCAAAATTGTCGTATTAATGTGGAACTAATGTGCACTTTGTTTTTTTCTTGCAGATACAGACCTACAGACCTACAGACAAGACGGAAGGGGTCCAGACCGCCACTGCGCAGACTCCCCAGCTCAAGAGTTAAGTAGACCTTAATGTTAGTGGCCCCTTTTTCCAAAATTGTAGTATTAATGTGGAACTAATGTGCACTTTGTTTTTTTCTTGCAGATACAGACCTACAGACCTACAGACAAGACGGAAGGGGTCCAGACCGCCACTGCGCAGACTCCCCAGCTCAAGAGTTAAGTAGACCTTAATGTTAGTGGCCCCTTTTTCCAAAATTGTCGTATTAATGTGGAACTAATGTGCACTTTGTTTTTTTCTTGCAGATACAGACCTACAGACCTACAGACAAGACGGAAGGGGTCCAGACCGCCACTGCGCAGACTCCCCAGCTCAAGAGTTAAGTAGACCTTAATGTTAGTGGCCCCTTTTTCCAAAATTGTCGTATTAATGTGGAACTAATGTGCACTTTGTTTTTTTCTTGCAGATACAGACCTACAGACCTACAGACAAGACGGAAGGGGTCCAGACCGCCACTGCGCAGACTCCCCAGCTCAAAAGTTAAGTAGACCTTAATGTTAGTGGCCCCTTTTTCCAAAATTGTCGTATTAATGTGGAACTAATGTGCACTTTGTTTTTTTCTTGCAGATACAGACCTACAGACCTACAGACAAGACGGAAGGGGTCCAGACCGCCACTGCGCAGATTCCCCAGCTCAAAAGTTAAGTAGACCTTAATGTTAGTGGAGCCTTTTTCCAAAATTGTCGTATTAATGTGGAACTAATGTGCACTTTGTTTTTTTCTTGCAGATACAGACCTACAGACCTACAGACAAGACGGAAGGGGTCCAGACCGCCACTGCGCAGACTCCCCAGCTCAAAAGTTAAGTAGACCTTAATGTTAGTGGCCCCTTTTTCCAAAATTGTCGTATTAATGTGGAACTAATGTGCACTTTGTTTTTTTCTTGCAGATACAGATCTACAGACCTACAGACAAGACGGAAGGGGTCCAGACCGCCACTGCGCAGACTCCCCAGCTCAAAAGTTAAGTAGACCTTAATGTTAGTGGCCCCTTTTTCCAAAATTGTATTAATGTGGAACTAATGTGCACTTTGTTTTTTTCTTGCAGATACAGACCTACAGACCTACAGACAAGACGGAAGGGGTCAAGACCGCCTCTGCGGAGACTCCCCAGCTCAAAAGTTAAGTAGACCTTAATGTTAGTGGACCCTTTTTCCAAAATTGTCGTATTAATGTGGAACTAATGTGCACTTTGTTTTTTTCTTGCAGATACAGACCTACAGACAAGACTAAAGGGGTCCAGACCGCCACTGCGCAGACTCCCCAGCTCAAAAGTTAAGTAGACCTTAATGTTAGTGGACCCTTTTTCCAAAATTGTCGTATTAATGTGGAACTAATGTGCACTTTGTTTTTTTCTTGCAGATACAGACCCACAGACCTACAGACAAGACGGAAGGGGTCCAGACCGCCACTGCGCAGACTCCCCAGCTCAAAAGTTAAGTAGACCTTAATGTTAGTGGACCCTTTTTCCAAAATTGTCGTATTAATGTGGAACTAATGTGCACTTTGTTTTTTTCTTGCAGATACAGACAAGACGGAAGGGGTCCAGACCGCCACTGCGCAGATTCCCCAGCTCAAAAGTTAAGTAGACCTTAATGTCAGTGGAGCCTTTTTCCAAAATTGTCGTATTAATGTGGAACTAATGTGCACTTTGTTTTTTTCTTGCAGATACAGACCTACAGACCTACAGACAAGACGGAAGGGGTCCAGACCGCCACTGCGCAGACTCCCCAGCTCAAAAGTTAAGTAGACCTTAATGTTAGTGGCCCCTTTTTCCAAAATTGTCGTATTAATGTGGAACTAATGTGCACTTTGTTTTTTTCTTGCAGATACAGACCTACAGACCTACAGACAAGACGGAAGGGGTCCAGACCGCCACTGCGCAGACTCCCCAGTTCAAAAGTTAAGTAGACCTTAATGTTAGTGGCCCCTTTTTCCAAAATTGTTGTATTAATGTGGAACTAATGTGCACTTTGTTTTTTTCTTGTAGATACAGACCTACAGACCTACAGACAAGACGGAAGGGGTCCAGACCGCCACTGCGCAGACTCCCCAGCTCAAAAGTTAAGTAGACCGTAATGTTAGTGGCCCCTTTTTCCAAAATTGTCGTATTATGTGGAACTAATGTGCACTTTGTTTTTTTCTTGCAGATACAGACCTACAGACCTACAGACAAGACGGAAGGGGTCCAGACCGCCACTGCACAGACTCCCCAGCTCAAAAGTTAAGTAGACCTTAATGTTAGTGGCCCCTTTTTCCAAAATTGTATTAATGTGGAACTAATGTGCACTTTGTTTTTTTCTTGCAGATACAGACCTACAGACCTACAGACAAGACGGAAGGGGTCCAGACCGCCTCTGCGGAGACTCCCCAGCTCAAAAGTTAAGTAGACCTTAATGTTAGTGGACCCTTTTTCCAAAATTGTCGTATTAATGTGGAACTAATGTGCACTTTGTTTTTTTCTTGCAGATACAGACCTACAGACAAGACTAAAGGGGTCCAGACCGCCACTGCGCAGACTCCCCAGCTCAAAAGTTAAGTAGACCTTAATGTTAGTGGACCCTTTTTCCAAAATTGTCGTATTAATGTGGAACTAATGTGCACTTTGTTTTTTTCTTGCAGATACAGACCTACAGACAAGACGGAAGGGGTCTAGACCGCCACTGCGCAGATTCCCCAGCTCAAAAGTTAAGTAGACCTTAATGTTAGTGGACCCTTTTTCCAAAATTGTCGTATTAATGTGGAACTAATGTGCACTTTGTTTTTTTCTTGCAGATACAGACCTACAGACCTACAGACAAGACGGAAGGGGTCCAGACCGCCACTGCGCAGACTCCCCAGCTCAAAAGTTAAGTAGACCTTAATGTTAGTGGCCCCTTTTTCCAAAATTGTCGTATTAATGTGGAACTAATGTGCACTTTGTTTTTTTCTTGCAGATACAGACCTACAGACCTACAGACAAGACGGAAGGGGTCCAGACCGCCACTGCGCAGACTCCCCAGCTCGAAAGTTAAGTAGACCTTAATGTTAGTGGCCCCTTTTTCCAAAATTGTCGTATTAATGTGGAACTAATGTGCACTTTGTTTTTTTCTTGCAGATACAGACCTACAGACAAGACGGGAGGGGTCCAGACCGCCACTGCGCAGACTCCACAGCTCAAAAGTCAAGTAGACATTAATGTTAGTGGACCCTTTTTCCAAAATTGTCGTCTTTTTAGCATTACATATAGTGGCAGCTGAAGCTGAAACAAACAATTACTTTTCTCAGGGTCAAAAAGAATTGATGTTTTTCTCCAAAAACTGGAAAAAAGTTTATTTTCCAAAAATATCAATAGCCCCCAATCCCCCCTCCCCCCTCCGAAAATCAAAATGATTAGAGCTAAGAGCCTCTACTTTTATTTGGAAAAATTAAGCAGGTTCAGGGCTTATATTTATAATAATTAATGAAATTTTAATTCAGAATTACACACTTGTAGTTCCCAAGATGTAAGTTGAAGTGAAATTATACAATGAAATGAATGAATTGATTGATTAGATATACATGTAGATGAGACCCTATAGTTACAGTACATGTAATTGGTATGTATTTGTTACAGTCTATTTGTAGTGGTATGACAAAAATGCTGAATCATGTGCAAATTTAAAAAGGAGTTCACGCAAACTGACGAAATAAAAAAAAACACTTATCAATCAACAGATCAAGGGAAAAGTTAATCTGTTATATATATGTATGGAATATGTATAGGCATGTAGTTACATTTATTTACCTCTGTAATTTTCAGTCCATGTACATTTATGAGATTAAAATTTTATATTCTGGATATCCTAAAATTTCAATTCTTATTTCATATTAATATTATTCCCATGTGCTAATTTATGCTTGTAGTTTGAGGAAAATTATCAAGATAGCACGACTAATATTAAACAATTATTACTGATATCATGAACTAGGTAATTTTTGCCTTGTCTGAAACTGATTGTATGGTGTACAATACTGTCTGGGCAGGGTTCATTTGTCAATATAAAGTGTCATATTTTGGTCTGTTTATTGTATACTACACAAGCTATAATCAATTAAGAAATCAGCTGTTTTTGGTGTAAGCTATGATTGTAAGGGGCTAAGACATGTAAGAAGGGGGCTTGAAAATGATGAGTTGTGTTTTTATAGGTACTAAGTATACTTATATATATACAGGTTATATGTAGTACACATATATAAGTATACTTGAAGACAGTTTGTTTTCATAAGTAATTTATTATAAATTATAAAACATGTAATGTGGTACGACTTCCAATGAGACAACTATCCACTAGAGTCTAAATGACTGAATACTGCCAACTATAAATGATCATCTGTACAGCTTTCAACAATGAGCAAAACTGATACAGCATAGTGAGCTATAAAATGTCCTGAAACAGGGTTGGAAATTCAAAAACCTGGGTTTAATGAGTATTGCAATGCCCAGCCCAGTGGGAAATACTAGTAAAAAACCTAGGTCTGGGTTTTACTAAAAATCACCATAAAGTCACCAATTGATCATGTCAGAGCTTGATCGAGCTTAAAATGCAATACAATTTTCTCCTAATTATAAGTTTAGTAAATCATTGGAGACTAAATTGATGTAATCTTTTTTGCTTGAACCTTGCTCACAGAAACAAACATTACATGTGGATTTTATTATATTACAGGAACTGTAGGAAGTTTTCCAAGAGTCTGGTTGCTAAGTATGCATTACAGGATTTCATCATTGGAGCAACATCTTAGGAGGATAAACTTGTGCAAATGTATGAAGGAATCTTTGAGTACAAATAGCAATTATATGCAGAAGAGGGCTCTTAAACATTATTAGCAGACATGAAGTAATAGTAGTAGTGTAATCAAGAATTAAGTGTAAACCACCTGGAATAAACTATTGTGTATATTTTTTCAACCACAAGTACTTTCAGAATATAATACAGTTCAAATTCAAATTGTTGTGTCAACAGACAAGTAATGTTAAAAAAATGAAAATGCATGTTGTTTTAAAATGAAATTTGTATATAAAAAAAACGAAATAACAATTTTTTTTAGCTTATTGTGCAGCCAAAATTTGAGATCCTTTACTGGTATTATGCTTGTTGTTTTGTCAACATTTTCCTTAAATCTTAAGAGTTAAAATGAGAAAAACTATTTTTGCATATATGATAGTTATCAAAGGTACCAGGATTATAATGTAGTACGCCAGACGCGCGTTTCGTCTACATAAGACTCATCAGTGACGCTCATATCAAAATATTTATAAAGCCAAACAAGTACAAAGTTGAAGAGCATTGCATGCAGGATCAAAAATTCGAAACAAGAAGTAAATGGTTGTAAATAACAGAGAGACTTTCAATTTGGTACATTTGTATATCATCTTTATTTCACAGAACTTTCTATTTTAGTGTATTAGTACAATGAGATATGAGGTATACACCAATCAGACAGCAATAAAACAACAAAAACACCTGAAAGGCACTTAGTTTCTAACATGCAGTCCTCAAAAATTGATGACCACACAATATGACTTAATTGTACATACATATTAAAAATCAATTCACATGAAATGTACATCATTGCAAACATCTTTTATAGCCAGTTCATAAATCATTTACAAAAAAGGATTGAGACTTGAACTCAAGCCAAAAAGTTCTAGGAGTGAACTGATTGGTGCCCTGGATATTGTTCATAACCTGTGATGCATTTTCTTGCCTTCTTTATTTTAAGACCAAAAAGTTTTGAATAGTAAGAAAGAGAAATAGAATGGAAGTATGAACACATTTTCATAGAATATTTTTCATGCTTATACATATCAGAATTTGTACTAGATTATGAATAAGCTCAAATTCTATGAAATTTGTGTGACTGAGGGCAAATTCACTATAATTTCATTTAAAAAAAAAAAAAGCTTGATTCATGTTAATTTCACATCAGATACACGTGAAATTAACGTGAAAATTTTCATGTGAGTTTCATGTATGAAGCTCGTTTGAGGCGAATCTCAAGTGAAATTTACGTGAACAAAATTTGCCTGTAAAACTCTGTAAAATTAGCTGAATGTTTAAAACACAATCTATTAAGGAAATATTAAGCTCCTCAAAGTGTGTGGTCCAAGTTTTTTGAAATTTTTATATTTTTGTCAAATGGTCAAAAGTAAATATTTTGTCAAATGGTTAAAGTAATAGACATACAAAAGTTTTTTCAATGCAAGTGTGGACATAGATTTAAACTCTTATATTTTCTCGAGGAAAAATTTCAGAAAAAGACAAAATGTTATTTTTGTAATAAAGAAATAGAAATTGTCAAAGACAACTAGTATCTTGGTGTATATTTTGCTGGAAATGGATTTATCAAAATCATTTGGTAATCAAATAAATGCAATTAATGTCTCCATGATAATCTTGAAAATAACTAAATATTAAATAAACAAAACTGCTTATACTAAATGCTTGGCTTAGGTTAGCTGTTAAGCAACACAGTTAAATAAATTACCCTATGGGAAAAACAGAACTCTTTTTATCAGATTACACTGACGAACATCAAAACATACTATCCACACTGATCTGTGTCCACACTTGTATTGAAAAAACAAAAATCATGCAGAAATGAACCTTATGTTTTCCTCTGCATGCTATTCAAAATCAAAGATGTGGAACATAATTCATCATAATCAAATAAATGCAATTATGTCTCCTCTATGACAATCTTGAAATAAACTAAATATTGAATAAACAATACTGTTTATGTTTAATGTTTGGCTTAGGTTAGCTGTTAAGAAACACAGTTTGATATAGAATCCTTTGGGCAAAAACAGAACTCCTTTTCTCAGAAAAACGCGGTAAAACATACTATCCACATTAATATGTATCCACACTTGTATTGAAAAAACAAAAATCATGCAGAAATGAACTTTTTTTCTTTAGATTAGACCGTTGGTTTTCCAGTTTAAATGGTTTTACACTAGTTTTTGGAGCCCTTTATAGTTTGCTGTTCGGTGTGAGACTAGGCTCCTTGTTGAAGGTCGTACCTTGACCTTTAATTGTTTACTTTAATAAATTGTGACTTGGATGGAGAGTTGTCTCATTGCCACTCTTACCACATCTTCCTATATCTATTTATGTTTTCCTCTCCATGATATTCAAAATCAAAGATGTGGTACATAATTTATCATAATCAATTGATTGATTGATTGATGGTTGCTTAATGTCCAGTGACAAATATTTCATACATGTTGAAAACGAGAACAAATTAACAACAAATTCAATAGGTAGGTATTGTCATAATAGAGGCCATTCGGGATTATGGTCGGGGAAATTTGGACTGCCTCTGGAAAATGAGGGTATATTGGATAGGGACAGAAATTTTGCCTTGGAACAGGCCGCCTACGGACCCCTTAAAGCGTTTTACTGCTTGTCGGGAGAGGCCAAGTGACCATATTTCGTTTCCTCAGTCACCCTTGGGGGTTATCATAATCAAATAAATGCAATTAATGTCTCCTCCAGAACAGTGTTGAAAATAAACAAAATATTGAATAAACAATACTTCTTATAGTTAATGTTTGGCTCAGGTTAGCTGTCAAACAACACAGTTTAATATAGAACCCTATGGGAAAAACATAACTCCTTTTGTCAGATTACACTGACGAACATCAAAACATACTGTCCACACTGATCTGTGTCCACACTTGTATTGAAAAAAAAAGTTTTTTAAATGCAAGTGTGGACATAGATTTTAACCCTTATATTTTCTCGAGGAAAAATTTCAGAAAAAGACAAAATGTTATTTTTGTAATAAAGAAATAGAAATTGTCAAAGACAACTAGTATCTTGGTGTATATTTTGCTGGAAATGGATTTATCAAAATCATTTGGTAATCAAATAAATGCAATTAATGTCTCCATGATAATCTTGAAAATAACTAAATATTAAATAAACAATACTGCTTATAGTAAATGCTTGGCTTAGGTTAGCTGTTAATCAACACAGTTAAATAAATAACCCTATGGGAAAAACATAACTCTTTTTATCAGATTACACTGACGAACATCAAAACATACTATCCACACTGATCTGTGTCAACACTTGTATTGAAAAAATAAAAATCATGCAGAAATGAACCTTATGTTTTCCTCTGCATGCTATTCAAAATCAAAACATAATTCATCATAATCAAATAAATGCAATTATGTCTCCTCTATGACAATCTTGAAATAAACTAAATATTGAATAAACAATACTGCTTATGTTTAATGTTTGGCTTAGGTTAGCTGTTAAGAAACACAGTTTGATATAGAACCTTTTGGGCAAAAACAGAACTCCTTTTGTCAGAAAACACTGTCAAACATACTATCCACATTAATATGTGTCCACACTTGTATTGAAAAAACAAAAATCATGCAGAAATGAACTTTTTTTTCTTTAGATTAGACCGTTGGTTTTCCAGTTTAAATGGTTTTACACTAGTAGTTTTTGGAGCCCTTTATAGTTTGCTGTTCGGTGTGAGACTATGCTCCTTGTTGAAGGTCGTACCTTGACCTTTAATTGTTTACTTTTATAAATTGTGACTTGGATGGAGAGTAGTCTCATTGGCACTCTTACCACATCTTCCTATATCTACTTATGTTTTCCTCTCCATGCTATTCAAAATCAAAGATGTGGTACATAATTTATCATAATCAATTGATTGATTGATTGATGGTTGCTTAATGTCCAGTGGCAAGTATTTGATGCATGTTCAGGACGAGAACAAATTAACAATTATTATAAATACAATAGGTATATATGTCTTTTCATAATAAAGGCCATTCGGGATTATGGTCGGGGAAATTTGGACTGCCTTTGGAAAATGAGGGTATATTGGATAGGGACAGAAATTGCAACAGGCCGCCTACGGACCCCTCAACCAGTTTTTGCAATGGCTCTTAACGTGCAAAGAGCGTGACACTCTCTTAACACAAGGCATCGGATTTAACGTCCCCATTCTGACCGGACGTGACTGCGAACTCGATACATCCCGCACATCCAAACGGACGCCCCACTTCGGCAAGCGTTTTACTGTCGGTCGGGAGAAGACCAAGTGACCATATTTCGTTTCCCCAGTCGCCCTTGGGGTTATCATAATCAAATAAATGCAATTAATTTCTTCTCCATGACACTCTTGAAAAGAAACTAAATATTGAATAAACAATACTGCTAATGGTTAATGTTTGGCTCAGGTTAGCTGTTAAGCAACACAGTTTTATATTGAACCCTATGGAGAAAACAGAACTCCTTTTGTCATTAAACACTGTCAAACATCCAAACATACTATCCACACTGATTTGTGTCCACACTTGTATTGAAAAAAAAAACGGACGAAAATTCTTGTATATTCTCGAGGTAGACTTTCAGAAAAATAATAATTTTGTAATAGAAAATTAGAAATTGTCAAAGACTACAAGTATCTTGTTGTATTTTTTGCTACAAGTGGGTCGTTTTAACAACCAAAAAATATTTAAGAGACCAGGGAATAAATAGCAATGTATAGTTTATTT